>NC_080185.1:128332046-128352046 GCF_950295315.1 Erinaceus europaeus
TAGATGATGGATGTATAGTGGATGATGGATGGATGTGGGATGGTGAATGATGGATGGATGAGTGGATGGATGGATGGATGGGTGGATAATAGATAATGGATGAAAGGATCATGGGTGACAGATGATTGGTGTATGGATGGATAGATGAAGGATAGATAGATGATGGATGAATAGTGGATGATGGATGGATGTGGGATGGTGAATGATGGATGGATAGATGATGGTTGAATGGTGGATGATGGATGGATAAGGAATGATGATAAAGGATGGATGGATGGATGAATGGATGGACAGGTAGGTGGATGGGTGGATGATGGATGAGTGGATGGATGGATGAGTGGATGGATGGATGGATGAGTGGATGGATGGATGGATGGGTGGATAATAGATAATGGATGAAAGGATCATGGATGACAGACGATTGGTGTATGGATGGATGGATGAAGGATAGATAGATGATGGATGAATAGTGGATGATGGATGGATGTGGGATGGTGAATGATGGATGGATGAGTGGATGGATGGATGGATGGGTGGATAATAGATAATGGATGAAAGGATCATGGGTGACAGATGATTGGTGTATGGATGGATGGATGAAGGATAGATAGATGATGGATGAATAGTGGATGATGGATGGATGTGAGATGGTGAATGATGGATGGATAGATGATGGTGAATGGTGGATGATGGATGGATAAGGAATGATGATAAAGGATGGATGGATGAATGGATGGACAGGTAGGTGGATGGGTGGATGATGGATGAGTGGATGGATGGATGAGTGGATGGATGGATGGATGAGTGGATGAGTGGATGGATGGATGGATGGGTAGATAATAGATAATGGAGGAAAGGATCATGGATGACAGACGATTGGTGTATGGATGGATGGATGAAGGATAGATAGATGATGGATGAATAGTGGATGATGGATGGATGTGGGATGGTGAATGATGGATGGATAGATGATGGTGAATGGTGGATGATGGATGGATAAGGAATGATGATAAAGGATGGATGGATGAATGGATGGACAGGTAGGTGGATGGGTGGATGATGGATGAGTGGATGGATGGATGATGGATGGATGAGTGGATGGATGGATGGATGGATGGGTGGATAATAGATAATGGATGAAAGGATCATGGATGACAGACGATTGGTGTATGGATGGATGGATGAAAGATAGATAGATGATGGATGAATAGTGGATGATGGATGGATGTGGGATGGTGAATGATGGATGGATGAGTGGATGGATGGATGGATGGGTGGATAATAGATAATGGATGAAAGGATCATGGATGACAGATGATTGGTGTATGGATGGATGGATGAAGGATAGATAGATGATGGATGAATAGTGGATGAGGGATGGATGTGGGATGGTGAATGATGGATGGATGATGGTTGAATGGTGGATGATGGATGGATAAGGGATGATGATAAAGAATGGATGGATGGATGAGTGAATGGATGGATGGATGGATGAATGGATGGATAGGTAGGTGGATGATGGATGGATGAGTGGATGGATGGATGGATGGATAATAGATAATGGATGAAAGGATCATGGATGACAGACGATTGGTGTATGGATGGATGGATGAAGGATAGATAGATGATGGATGAATAGTGGATGATGGATGGATGTGGGATGGTGAATGATGGATGGATAGATGATGGTGAATGGTGGATGATGGATGGATAAGGAATGATGATAAAGGATGGATGGATGAATGGATGGACAGGTAGGTGGATGGGTGGATGATGGATGAGTAGATGGATGGATGAGTGGATGGATGGGTGGATGGATGGGTGGATAATAGATAATGGATGAAAGGATCATGGATGACAGACGATTGGTGTATGGACGGATAGATGAAGGATAGATAGATGATGGATGAATAGTGGATGATGGATGGATGTGGGATGGTGAATGATGGATGGATAGATGATGGTTGAATGGTGGATGATGGATGGATAAGGAATGATTATAAAGGATGGATGGATGGATGAATGGATGGACAGGTAGGTGGATGGGTGGATGATGGATGAGTGGATGGATGGATGAGTGGATGGATGGATGGATGAGTGGATGGATGGATGGATGGATGGGTGGATAATAGATAATGGATGAAAGGATCATGGATGACAGATGATTGGTGTATGGATGGATGGATGAAGGATAGATAGATGATGGATGAATAGTGGATGATGGATGGATGGATGTGGGATGGTGAATGATGGATGGATAGATGATGGTGAATGGTGGATGATGGATGGATAAGGAATGATGATAAAGGATGGATGGATGAATGGATGGATAGGTAGGTGGATGGGTGGATGATGGATGAGTGGATGGATGGATGAGTGGATGGATGGATGGATGGGTGGATAATAGATAATGGATGAAAGGATCATGGATGACAGACAATTGGTGTATGGATGGATGGATGAAGGATAGATAGATGATGGATGAATAGTGGATGATGGATGGATGTGGGATGGTGAATGATGGATGGATAGATGATGGTGAATGGTGGATGATGGATGGATAAGGAATGATGATAAAGGATGGATGGATGAATGGATGGACAGGTAGGTGGATGGGTGGATGATGGATGAGTGGATGGATGGATGAGTGGATGGATGGATGGATGGGTGGATAATAGATAATGGATGAAAGGATCATGGATGACAGACGATTGGTGTATGGATGGATGGATGAAGGATAGATGATGGATGAATAGTGGATGATGGATGGATGTGGGATGGTGAATGATGGATGGATAGATGATGGTGAATGGTGGATGATGGATGGATAAGGAATGATGATAAAGGATGGATGGATGAATGGATGGACAGGTAGGTGGATGGGTGGATGATGGATGAGTGGATGGATGGATGAGTGGATGGATGGATGGATGGATGGATGGATGAGTGGATGGATGGATGGATGGGTGGATAATAGATAATGGATGAAAGGATCATGGATGACAGACGATTGGTGTATGGATGGATGGATGAAGGATAGATAGATGATGGATGAATAGTGGATGATGGATGGATGTGGGATGGTGAATGATGGATGGATAGATGATGGTGAATGGTGGATGATGGATGGATAAGGAATGATGATAAAGGATGGATGGATGAATAGATGGACAGGTAGGTGGATGGGTGGATGATGGATGAGTGGATGGATGGATGAGTGGATGGATGGGTGGATAATAGATAATGGATGAAAGGATCATGGATGACAGACGATTGGTGTATGGATGGATGGATGAAGGATAGATAGATGATGGATGAATAGTGGATGATGGATGGATGTGGGATGGTGAATGATGGATGGATGAGTGGATGGATGGATGGATGGGTGGATAATAGATAATGGATGAAAGGATCATGGATGACAGATGATTGGTGTATGGATGGATGGATGAAGGATAGATAGATGATGGATGAATAGTGGATGATGGATGGATGTGGGATGGTGAATGATGGATGGATGATGGTTGAATGGTGGATGATGGATGGATAAGGGATGATGATAAAGAATGGATGGATGGATGAGTGAATGGATGGATGGATGGATGAATGGATGGATAGGTAGGTGGATGATGGATGGATGAGTGGATGGATGGATGGATAATAGATAATGGATGAAAGGATCATGGATGACAGACGATTGGTGTATGGATGGATGGATGAAGGATAGATAGATGATGGATGAATAGTGGATGATGGATGGATGTGGGATGGTGAATGATGGATGGATAGATGATGGTGAATGGTGGATGATGGATGGATAAGGAATGATGATAAAGGATGGATGGATGAATGGATGGACAGGTAGGTGGATGGGTGGATGATGGATGAGTGGATGGATGGATGAGTGGATGGATGGGTGGATGGATGGGTGGATAATAGATAATGGATGAAAGGATCATGGATGACAGACGATTGGTGTATGGATGGATGGATGAAGGATAGATAGATGATGGATGAATAGTGGATGATGGATGGATGTGGGATGGTGAATGATGGATGGATAGATGATGGTTGAATGGTGGATGATGGATGGATAAGGAATGATGATAAAGGATGGATGGATGGATGGATGAATGGATGGACAGGTAGGTGGATGGGTGGATGATGGATGAGTGGATGGATGGATGAGTGGATGGATGGATGGATGAGTGGATGGATGGATGGATGGGTGGATAATAGATAATGGATGAAAGGATCATGGATGACAGACGATTGGTGTATGGATGGATGGATGAAGGATAGATAGATGATGGATGAATAGTGGATGATGGATGGATGTGAGATGGTGAATGATGGATGGATAGATGATGGTGAATGGTGGATGATGGATGGATAAGGAATGATGATAAAGGATGGATGGATGAATGGATGGACAGGTAGGTGGATGGGTGGATGATGGATGAGTGGATGGATGGATGAGTGGATGGATGGATGGATGGATGGATGAGTGGATGGATGGATGGATGGGTGGATAATAGATAATGGATGAAAGGATCATGGATGACAGACGATTGGTGTATGGATGGATGGATGAAGGATAGATAGATGATGGATGAATAGTGGATGATGGATGGATGTGGGATGGTGAATGATGGATGGATAGATGATGGTGAATGGTGGATGATGGATGGATAAGGAATGATGATAAAGGATGGATGGATGAATAGATGGACAGGTAGGTGGATGGGTGGATGATGGATGAGTGGATGGATGGATGAGTGGATGGATGGGTGGATAATAGATAATGGATGAAAGGATCATGGATGACAGACGATTGGTGTATGGATGGATGGATGAAGGATAGATAGATGATGGATGAATAGTGGATGATGGATGGATGTGGGATGGTGAATGATGGATGGATGAGTGGATGGATGGATGGATGGGTGGATAATAGATAATGGATGAAAGGATCATGGATGACAGATGATTGGTGTATGGATGGATGGATGAAGGATAGATAGATGATGGATGAATAGTGGATGATGGATGGATGTGGGATGGTGAATGATGGATGGATGATGGTTGAATGGTGGATGATGGATGGATAAGGGATGATGATAAAGAATGGATGGATGGATGAGTGAATGGATGGATGGATGGATGAATGGATGGATAGGTAGGTGGATGATGGATGGATGAGTGGATGGATGGATGGATAATAGATAATGGATGAAAGGATCATGGATGACAGACGATTGGTGTATGGATGGATGGATGAAGGATAGATAGATGATGGATGAATAGTGGATGATGGATGGATGTGGGATGGTGAATGATGGATGGATAGATGATGGTTGAATGGTGGATGATGGATGGATGTGGGATGGTGAATGATGGATGGATAGATGATGGTGGATGATGGATGGATGTGGGATGGTGAATGATGGATGGATAGATGATGGTGAATGGTGGATGATGGATGGATAAGGGATGATGATAAAGGATGGATGGATGACTGAATGGATGGATGGATGGATGATTGTTTCCATCTGCCGTCCATCCGTGAGTCCCGGACTCAGCCCCGCACCCGTCCGCCCCGGGCGGGGTGTTCTGAGCTGAAGCAGCTGGTTCCGTCCTCCGTCCTCCATCCTCCGTCCTCATCCTCCTCTTCCTCAGGGTGACGGATGGACGGACAAACCCCCCCCCCCCGTGGGACGGAGATGTGATGCTGATGCTCGCGCTGTCTCCCCCTCTGTCTCTCTCTCTCTCTCTCTCCCTCTCTCTGGCTTGTTTTATGTTTTTCTGTCCCATTCCTTTTTTTTTTTTACCTTTCTTTTTTTTAACTGATTTCTGCATTTTCTTCCCGATTTCTTGCTTTCATTTCTTTCCGCCTTTCATTCTTCCTTCCTTTTTTCTTTCCCTTTCCCTGTTTCTTTTCTTTCTCTTTCCCTCTTTCTTCCTGTTTCTCCCTTTTCATTCTTACTCTTTTCTCTCTCTTCTGTTTCTTCTCTTTCTTGCTCTCTCCCTCTCTCATTCATTTCTTCTTCCTCCCTTTTTTTCTTTCTTTCTGTTCTTCCCTCTTAATGTTTTTCTTTCCGTCTTTCTCTCTTCCTTTCTGTTTCTTCTTTCTTTATCCACTCAGACACCTCTGGGGATGCCTGATAGAATGTCCAATCGATCGATCGATTGATTGATTGATTGATTAGAGAGAGGGGGGAATTAGAGAGAGCAGAGCCCTGCTGTGAGCCCTGGCCTGAGAGGGAGCTGGGGCTGGACTCTGTCCGCCAACCGTCCCCCGGGCCCCCGTGGGGGTGTATCGATTATTGATTATCGATGGTTCCTGCCCCCAGCCGCGGGTACTCCGCGCACGGCGCCTACGCGCAGAGCAAGCTGGCCCTGGTCCTCTTCTCCTACCACCTGCAGCACCTGTTGGCCGCGGCGGGCAGACACGTCACCGCCAACGTGGCCGACCCCGGAGTGGTGAACACGGACCTCTACAGACACGTCTTCTGGGGCCGCGGGCCCATCAAGTCTCTCCTCGGACGCTGGGTCTTCAAGGTGAGAGGGACCCCGTCACACCCGGTCGCGCCCTGGCTGTGTTCTAGGTGCGCCGGGTTGCGTGGGTTCAGGATGTGTTCTAGGTGTAGCTTGTTGGGTGTGTGTTCTAGGTGTAGCATGTTGGTTCCATATTCTAAGTGTAGCATGTTGGGTATGTGTTCTAGGTGTAGCATGTAGGTGTGTGTTCTAGGAGTAGCATGTTGAGTGTGTCTTCTAGGTGTGGCATGTTGAGTGTGTCTTCTAGGTGTAGCGTGTAGGTGTGTGTTCTAGGTGTAGCATGTAGGTGTGTGTTCTAGGTGTAGCAAGTTGGTTCCATGTTCTAGGTATAGCATGTTGGGTTCATGATCTAGGTGTAGCGTGTAGCTGTGTGTTCTGGGTGTAGCATGTTGGGTGTGTGTTCTGGGTGTAGCGTGTTGGGTGTGTGTTCTGTGTACAGCATGTTGGGTGTGTGTTCTAGGAGTAGCATGTTGAGTGTGTCTTCTAGGTGTAGCATGTTGGGTGTGTGTTCTGGGTGTAGCATGTAGGTGTGTGTTCTAAGTGTAGCAAGTTGGTTCCATGTTCTAGGTATAGCATGTTGGGTTCATGATCTAGGTGTAGCGTGTAGCTGTGTGTTCTGGGTGTAGCATGTTGGGTGTGTGTTCTGGGTGTAGCGTGTTGGGTGTGTGTTCTGTGTACAGCATGTTGGGTGTGTGTTCTGTGTACAGCATGTTGGGTGTATGTTTTAGGTGTAGCATGTTGAGTGTGTCTTCTAGGTGTAGCATGTTGGGTGTGTGTTCTAGGTGTAGCAAGTTGGTTCCATGTTCTAGGTATAGCATGTTGGGTTCATGATCTAGGTGTAGCATGTTGGGTGTGAGTTCTAGGTGTAGCATGTTGGGTGTGTGTTCTGTGTACAGCATGTTGGGTGTGTGTTCTGTGTACAGCATGTTGGGTGTGTGTTCTAGGAGTAGCATGTTGAGTGTGTCTTCTAGATGTAGCATGTTGGGTGTATGTTCTAGGTGTAGCATGTAGGTGTGTGTTCCAAGTGTAGCAAGTTGGTTCCATGTTCTAGGTATAGCATGTTGGGTTCATGATCTAGGTGTAGCTTGTTGGGCGTGAGTTCTAGGTGTAGCATGTTGGGTGTGTGTTCTATGTACAGCATGTTGGGTGTGTGTTCTAGGAGTAGCATGTTGAGTGTCTTCTAGGTGTAGCATGTTGGTTCCGTGTTCTAGGTGTAGCTTGTTGGGCGTGAGTTCTAGGTATGCCATGTTGAGTGTGTGTTCTAGGTGCACCGTGTTGGTTGTGTGTTCTGGGTGTAACATGTTGGGTGTGTGTTCTGGGTGTAGCACGTTGGGTGCATGTTCTAGTTAACCATGTTGGGTGCATATTCTAGGCATAGCGTGTTGATTCCATGTTCTAGGCGCACCATGTTGGGCGTGTGCTCTAGGTGTAGCATGCTGGTTCCGTGTTCTAGGTGTAGCGTGTTGAGTGCATGTTCTAGATTTCGACGTGTTCCATCCATGACCCCAGCATCACAAGCCAGCCTTGTTCCAGCCAGGCGTGTCGGCTGTGTGTCCAAGGCAGCACACGTGTGTCCATCCGACACGTGCTGAAAAGAAAGTCAGTGGGGCCGGAGCTGCCCCCACCCCGAGGACTGACCGCCCGCCCGTCTATCTGTCTGTCTGTCCCTCCCGTCCTTCTGCCCACAGACCCCTGACGAAGGGTCCTGGACGTCCGTGTACGCAGCCGTGTCCCCAGAGCTGGAGGGGCAGGGGGGACGATACCTTCACAACGAGCAGGAGACCCCGTCCCTGGCCGTCACGTATGACCCACACCTGCAGCGCCGGCTGTGGGCCCTGGGCTGCGAGATGACGGGCGTCCCGGACGTGACCGAGGACCTTCTCCCCGGGGCCTCGAACCCAGGACCCCGGACCTCCGAGGGGTCCGTGTCTCACTGATGGGCCTTCACCGGACTCACCTTGACACAGGTGCCCTGAGGGGCTACGTCCTGCTGTCTCCTGCTGACGCCAAATGCCAGGACTCAGGAAAATGAATAACAACAACAATCATCACCATCATCATCATCATCATTGTTGTTGTTGTTGTTGTTGATTCCAGATGCACAAGAGGTCCTGTTTGGGACCATGTTGGTGCAAAAATAAAAAATAATAGTAATAGTAATAAAATAATAATAATCATGATATAAAAAATTAAAATAATAATAAAAATGTTGGGGTGACCTCTGGGTGATGTCAGGGTGACCTCTGGGGTGATGTCGGGGTGACCTCTGGGGTGATGTCGGGGTGACCTCTGGGGTGATGTCAGGGTGACCTCGGGGTGATGTCGGGGTGACCTCGGGGTGATGACAGGATGACCTCGGGGTGATGTCGGGGTGACCTCGGGGTGATGTCGGGGTGACCTCGGGGTGATGTCGGGGTGACCTCTGGGTGATGTCGGGGTGACCTCTGGGTGATGTCGGGGTGACCTCGGGGTGACCTTGGGGTGATGTCAGGGTGACCTCTGGGTGATGTCAGGGAGGGAGGGAGAGAGAGAGAGAGAGAGAGAGAGAGAGAGAAAACAGGAGTGACTTTTACAGGAGAAATTCCGGAAGTGGCAAGTTGGGAACGGGATTGGCTAGGAAGGGGGGGAGCAAGGCGCTCTGGGAAGGTACAGAGCTTCCATAGCAATGGCTGCTGGCGGGAACAGGTGATACCCTGGGGGGGGAACGTGGTGGCGGAGGAGTCATTTTTAAAACAAGGCAGAAGACTGATATTATTATTACTATTACTATTATTATTTCCCAGAGCCCTGCTGAGCCCTGGCTGCTGGTGGTGCTGGGGATGGAACCTGGGGCCTCAGAGCCTCAGGCAGGAGAGTCTGTGTGCAGAACCATTATTATTATTATTATTATTATTATTATTATTATTTCCCAGATCCCTGCTGGTGATGTTGGGGATGGAACCTGGGGCCTCCGAGCCTCAGGCAGGAGAGTCTGTGTGCAGAACCATTATTATTATTATTATTATTATTTCCCAGAGCCCTGCTGAGCCCTGGCAGCTGGTGGTGCTGGGGATGGAACCTGGGGCCTCAAAGCCTCAGGCAGGAGAGTCTGTGTGCAGAACCATTATTATTATTATTATTATTATTATTATTATTTCCCAGAGCCCTGCTGAGCTCTGGCTGCCGGTGGTGCTGGGGATGGAACCTGGGGCCTCAGAGCCTCAGGCAGGAGTGTCTGTGTGCAGAACCATTATTATTATTATTATTATTATTATTATTATTATTATTATTATTTCCCAGAGCCCTGCTGAGCCCTGGCTGCTGGTGGTGCTGGGGATGGAACCTGGGGCCTCAGAGCCTCAGGCAGGAGAGTCTTTGTGCAGACCCATTATTATTATTATTATTTACACAGAATCACTGCCTGGCCCCTTCTATCATATTCTAGACTGGTCACCTGATTTCTGTTCTTTCTTTTCTATTCTAATTATTTTATTCTATTCTAATTATCCTCTCATATTCTATTCTGTTATTGATTCTCACCTATTCCTATTCTATTTTCTATTCCATTCCATTTTATTTTCTTCTCTTTATTGTATTTTGTTTTCCAACATTCTCTCCCATCCCGTTCTGCTTTTATTATTATTTAAAATTTTTTTAATTAATTTATTTTCCCTTTTTGTTGCCCTTGTTGTGGTTCATTGTTGTTGTAATTATTATTATTGTTGTCATCATTGTTGTTGGGTAGGACAGAGAGACATGGAGAGAGGAGGGGAAGACAGAGAGAGGGAGAGAAAGACAGACACCTGCAGACCTGCTTCACTGCCTGGGAAGCGACTCCCCTGCAGATGGGGAGCCGGGGGCTCGAACCGGGATCCTTAGGCCGGTCCTCGTGCTTTGCGCCACCTGCGCTTAACCCGCTGCGCCACCGCCCGACTCCCTCTGCTGTTATTTTATTCTATTTTTCTGCCATATTATCACACCTCCTATTATTTTATTCTTTTTCCCTCTAATTCTTTTTTTTTTGCTTCTGTCGCCGTTATGTGTCGTCTACCTGGTAGGACAGAGGAAATCGAGAAAGGAGAGGAGACAGACAGACAGACAGACAGACCCCCGCAGCCGTAGCTTCTTCCCCTCTGCAGGTGGGGACCGGTCGGGGGCTCGAACCCGGGGCCTGGGCACAGGTAGGCTTGGCCGGGTCCCGTTTCCTCCGCCCTCAGAGACAACAGACACACTGGGATTTCCATCATTGACGATTCATTGATGATTCATTGGTGATTCGTTGATGATTCATTGATGCGGCCCCACGTCCGTCATCGTTAACGAGATTTTCAACAGGCTTGTTCTCCCCCGACCCCACGTCCCCTGCCGCCAAAGGGGAATCTTGAATGAATGAATGAATGAGTGAATGAGTGAATGAGTAAATGATCTCATGGGTGAGTGAATAAATGAACAGCTGAGTGAGTGAAATGAATGAGTGAATGAGTGAATGAATGAATGATCTCATGGGTGAGTGAATAAATAAACAGCTGAGTGATTGAGTGAGTGAATGAATGAATGAATGATCTCACAGATGAGAGAATAAATGAACAGCTGAGTGAGTGAGTGAGTGAATGAATGAATGAATGATCTCACGGATGAGAGAATAAATGAACAGCTGAGTGAGTGAGTGAATGAATGATCTCATGGGTGAGTGAATAAATGAACAGCTGAGTGAGTGAATGAATGATCTCATGGATGAGTGAATAATTGAACAGCTGAGTGATTGAGTGAATGAATAAGTAACTAGTAGATGAATAAGTGAGTAAAGAATGAGTGAGCGAGAGGATAAATGGATGAGTAGTTCCATAAATGGAGACATGAATAAACAAATGGGTGAACTGATTAATAAGTAAATGAATGAGTGAGTGAATAAATGGATGAGTAAATGAATACATAAATGAATAAGTAAATGAATGAGTGAATGGAGAACTAAATGGATGAGTGAATTAATGAGCAAATAGAGGAGTAAATGAATGAGTAATTGAATAGATGAGTAAATAAATGAATCATTGAATCAATGAGTAAATAAATGAATCATTGAATAAATGAGTGAATAATTGAATAGATGAGTAAATAATTGAATAGACGAGTAAATGAATAAGTGAGAAAACAAATGAGTAAGTGAATGAATCAATGAACGGATGGATAAGTGAATGAGTGAGTACATGAATGAACACAAAGGAATGGGTGGATGAGTAATTGAATAAATAATTGGATGGATGGATGGACAGATGGGTAATTGAATGAATGAATGAATGAGTAAAGGAATGAATAATTGGATGGATGGGTAACTGAATGAATGAGTAAAGGAATGAATAATTGGATGGTAAATAAATGAATGTATACGTGAACGAGTGAATGAATAATAATTGAGTGGATGGATAAATGGATGATTGAATAAATAAGTGAACGAGTGAATGAATGACTAATTGGATGGATGGATAACTGAATAAGTGAATGAATGAGTGAATGGATGAATGGGTGGATGAGTAATCGAATAAGTTAATAATTGGATGAGTGGATGGATGGATGACTGAATGAATAAGTGAACGAGTGAATGAGTGATTGGATGGATGGGTGGGTAGGTGGGTGGATAACTGAATAAGTAAATGAATAAGTGCATGAATGAGTAAGTGAACGAGTGAATGAATGACTGGATGGATGGATGGATGGATGGAAGGATGAGTGGATGGATGACTGACTGAATAAGTGAATGAATGAGTAAGTGAATGAGTGAATGAATGATTGGATGGGTGGGTGGATGACTAACTGAATAAGTGAATGAATGAGTAAGTGAATGAGTGAATGACTGGATGGATGGATGGATGGGTGGATGACTAACTGAATAAGTGCATGAATGAGTAAGTGAATGAGTGAATGAATGACTGGATGGATGGATAGATGGATGGATGGGTGGATGACTAACTGAATAAGTGAATGAATGAGTAAGTGAACGAGTGAATGAATGGATGGATGGGTGGGTGGATGACTAACTGAATAAGTGAATGAATGAATGAATGAATGACTGGATAGATGGATGGATGGGTGGATGACTGACTGAATAAGTGAATGAATGAGTAAGTGAACGAGTGAATGAATGACTGGATGGATGGATGGATGAGTGGATGGATGACTAACTGAATAAGTGAATGAATGAGTGAATGACTGGATGGATGGGTGGGTGGATGACTAACTGAATAAGTGATGACTAAGTGAATGAATGCTTGGATGGATGGATGGGTGGCTGACTGAGTAGGTGAATGCTGGTGTCCAGGCCCTGCGCGGCGGCCGTGGTCACTGGGTGGCCAGCAGGGCGGCGTAGAGGCCGAGCCCCGAGCGCACCTGCAGGTGCGAGAAGCCGGCGGCGGCCAGCAGGGCGTGGTACTCTCCGGCCGAGCGCTCGCGGCCCTCCGTCTGCAGCAGCATGTTGACGGACAGCAGCTGGGTGGCCAGCGGGCCCCGGCCGTCCGCGTCCAGGAGGCTCTCCACCACCAGCACCCCGCCACCTGCACGGGCACCTGGGCCGTCGGGACTGGGGGACACGACGGGGGGACGGGACAGGGGGACGGGGAACCCCGGGATCTGGGGACGGGGCAGAGGAGGGGTGGGGGGGACGAGGCGGGGGATGGCGGAATAGCAAGATGGTGGATGGGCAGGGTGTGCTGGGATGGAATGGAATATGCTAGAAGAGAGAGAATAGAATAGAACAGAATAGAATAGAATAGAATAGAATAGAATAGAATAGAATAGAATAGAATAGAATAGAATAGAATAGAATATGCTAGAGTGGAACAGAATATGATAGGATAGAATAAAATGATAGAATAGAATAATAGGATAGAATTTAGAATGGAATAGAACTGAAAGAATAGAATATGCTAGAATGGAATAGAATGGAATGGAATGGAATGGAATAGGATAGGATAGGATAGGATAGGATAGGATAGGATAGGATAGGATAGGATAGGATAGGATAGAATCTGCTAGAATGGAACAGAATCAGGTGAACAGTCTAGAAAAGGGTAAAGTAGAATAAAATAGAAATTATATAGCATCCTATTATAAGGTAGAATATTATATAATGTTCTATTATAAAATAGAATATGATGAAATACAATAGAATATTACAAGTATAAGACAAAGTATTATAGAAGATAACAGAGTAGAATAGAACATAGTGACAAAATCAGAGTAGAATATGCTAGAATAGAATAAAATATAGAATAGAATAAGTACGCTAGAATAGAACAGAATAGAATATGGTAGAACAGAATAGAATAGAATCTGCTGGAATGGAATAGAATAGAATAGAATAGACAGAATAAATAATATAGAATAGAATAGAATGTTAATAGAATATTAGAATAGAATTTAGTAAAATAGAATAGGGTAGAATAGAATATGATAGATTAGAATAGAATAGAATCTGACAGAATAGAATATGATAGAATAGAATGAATAGAATAGAATATGATAGAATAGAATGAATAGAATAGAATATGATAGAATAGAATGAATAGAATAGAATAGAATAGAATATGATATGATATGATATGATATGATAGAATAGAATAGAATAGAATAGAATAGAATAGAATAGAATAGGGTGGAATCAATAGAATAGAATATGGTGGAATGAATAGAATGGAATAGAATAGAATAGAATAGAATAGAATAGAATAGAATAGAATATGATGGAATGAATAGAATAGAAAATAGAATATGATGGAAAGAGTAGAATAGAATTGGATAGAATAGAATATGATGGAATGAATAGAATAGGATAGAATAGAATAGAATAGAATAGAATAGAAAATAGAATATGATGGAAAGAGTAAAATAGAATAGAATAGAATAGAGTAGAATAGAATAGAATAGAATAGAATAGAATAGAATAGAATAAAAATAGAACAGGACAGAACAGAATAGAATAGACAGAACAGAAAGAATATGGTGGCACAGAACAGACCAGGGGACCAGGACCCAGCAGCACCCTGGGGCCCGCCCCCCCCGGGAGTGGTGGGAGAGACATCTGGGCGTCTGCAGCCCGGGGGCTCCATGTGGGTTCCCGGGGGGCTCGGGTCCCCACCTGGGGTGCAGGCGGCTCGCACCCGGGCCAGCAGATGTCGGCAGCGGTCATCCGTCCAGTCATGTAGGATGCGGGCCAGGATGAACAGGTCGGCCACGGGCAGGGGGTCTCGTAGGAAGTCTCCTGGGGGGGGGGCAGGAGGCTTCACTCCAGTGCACCTAGGGAGGGGTCACCCAGGGGTCCCCACCTCCCCAGCTCCTGGGCCCCAGGCATTCCATGGTCCCACTGATCGGTCAATTAGGGGAGGAATATTATACAGCCCTGAACAAGTCAGAATCCGATTTCTTTTTTTAAAGAAAGTTTCCAGAGGTTGGCTAACACAGGACAGGTCAGGGCTGCCCACGGTGACCGCGGGGTGTCCCCAGGGTGCCCACCCCCGTCGCCGAAACCCCACCTTCAAGGAAGTTCACGCGGGCGTCCTGGGGGAGCGGGCAGTGGGTCCTGGCCACGGCCACCACCTCGGGGAGGTCCAGCACCGTCACCCGGCTGTTGGGGTACAGGGCTGCGCACTGCCGGGCCAGCCCCCCAAGACCACCTGCGGACACAGGGGGGCAGGGGCAGCACCCGGAGCTGAGGCAGGGATCTCCCCCCGGACAGATGCCCACCACCCCCCAAGGTCAGCAGGCACCCCGGACGGCAAGGCTGAACCCCCAAAACGCCGTCACGGGTCACGTCCTCTGACCCCCATGGGGAGGGGTGACTCAGGCAGACGGGGGGGACCCTCACCACTGAGCCCCACTTTCTAAGACTCGGGAAACTCAACTGAACCCCATTTTCTCAGATAAAAATCCCGGCCGAACCCCAATTTTAGACACAGACATCAAGACTGAACCCCAATTTGTAAGACGCAAGGACTTCATCTGAACCCCAATATTAGACACAAAAATCAAGACTGAACCCCAGTTTATCCAACAAAATCCAGGCCGAACCCCACTTTCTCAGATAAAAGTCCTGGCTGAACCCCAATTTTAGACACTAACATCAAGACTGAACCCCAATTTCTAAGACGCAAGGATTTCATCTGAACCCCAATATTAGACACAAAAATCAAGAACGAACCCCAAATTCTCCGACAAAAATCCTGGCCGAACCTCACTTTCTAAGACTCGGGAAACTCGGCTGAACCCCATTTTCTCAGACAAAAATCCTGGCCAAACGCCAATTTCTCAGATAAAAATCCTGACTGAACCCCAATTTTTAGACACTAACATCAAGACTGAACCCCAATTTCTAAGACGCAAGGACTTCATCTGAACCCCAATATTAGACACAAAAATCAAGAACGAACCCCAATTTCTCTGACAAAAATCCTGGCCGAACTCCTCTTTCTAAGACTGGGGAAACTCGACTGAACTCCATTTTCTCAGACAAAAATCCCGGCTGAACCCCAGTTTCTCAGATAAAAAATCCGGGCTGAACCCCAGTTTTTAGACACAAACATCAAGACTGAACCCCATTTTCTCAGACAAAAATCCTGGCCGAACCCCAGTTTCTCAGATAAAAATCCTGGGTGAACCCCAATTTTTGACACAAAAATCAAGACAGAACCCCAATATCTAAGACTCAAGGACATCATCTGAACCCCGATTTTAGACACAAAAATCATGACTGAACCCCAATTTCTCTGACAAAAATCCTGGCCGAACCCCAATTTCTAAGACTCGGGAAACTCAGCTGAACCCCATTTTCTCAGACAAAAATCCCGACCGAACCCCAGTTTCTCAGTAGAAAATCCTGACTGAACCCCAATTTTAGACACAAAAATCAAGAGTGAACCCCAATTTCTCAGGCAAAAATCCTGGCCAAACCTCGATTTCTCAGACTCAAGGATTGCCTCTGAACCCCAATTTATCAGATAAAAATCCTGGCTGAACCCCAATTTTAGACACAAACATCAAGACTGGACCCCGATTTCTAAGACCCAAAGGCTGGGCCCGGGAGACGGGGGTGTCCCCCAAAGCCAGAGTTGGGGGTGCTCACCGCCAAGGTCGCAGATGCGGGCGAAAGGGCTGAGGTCAAAGGCCGTGAGAGTGGGGGGGCCGTGGACGCCCCAAGTCTGCTGCAGGGCCCTCAGAAACAGCAGCCGCTCCTCCTCGGACCTGCGGGTGGGGGGTCAGCCGGGGGCACCCCCACTTGGGGGGCTAAGAGCTGGGGGGTCAGAGCTGAGAGGTCAGGGCCTAGAAGGGTTATGGGGGGGTCGGGGCCTGCAGGGGTCATAGGGGGTCAGGGCCTGCAGGGGTCATAGGGGGGTCGGGGCCTGGAGGGGTCATAGGGGGGTCGGGGCCTGCAGGGGTCATAGGGGCGACAGGACCTGCAGGGGTCATAGGGGGGTTGGGGCCTGCAGGGGTCATAGGGGGGTCGGGGCCTGCAGGGGTCATAGGGGCGACAGGACCTGCAGGGTCATAGGGGGTCAGGGCCTGGAGGGGTCATAGGGGGGTCGGGGCCTGCAGGGGTCATAGGGGCGACAGGACCTGCAGGGGTCATAGGGGGTCAGGGCCTGGAGGGGTCATAGGGGGGTCGGGGCCTGCAGGAGTCATAGGGGGGTCGGGGCCTGCAGGGGTCATAGGGGCGACAGGACCTGCAGGGGTCATAGGGGGTCAGGGCCTGGAGGGGTCATAGGGGGGTCGGGGCCTGCAGGAGTCATAGGGGCGACAGGACCTGCAGGGGTCATAGGGGCGACAGGACCTGCAGGGTCATAGGGGGTCAGGGCCTGGAGGGGTCATAGGGGGGTCGGGGCCTGCAGGGTCATAGGGGGGTCGGGGCCTGCAGGGGTCATAGGGGCGACAGGACCTGCAGGGGTTATAGGGGGGTTGGGGCCTGCAGGGGTCATAGGGGGGTCGGGGCCTGCAGGAGTCATAGGGGCGACAGGACCTGCAGGGTCATAGGGGGGTCGGGGCCTGCAGGGTCATAGGGGGGTCGGGGCCTGCAGGGTCATAGGGGGGTCGGGGCCTGCAGGGTCATAGGGGCGACAGGACCTGCAGGGTCATAGGGGGGTCGGGGCCTGGAGGGGTCATAGGGGCGACGGGGCCTGCAGGGTCATAGGGGGGTCGGGGCCTGCAGGGGTCATAGGGGGGTCGGGGCCTGCAGGGGTCATAGGGGCGACAGGACCTGCAGGGGTCATAGGGGGTCAGGGCCTGGAGGGGTCATAGGGGGGTCGGGGCCTGCAGGAGTCATAGGGGCGACAGGACCTGCAGGGTCATAGGGGGTCAGGGCCTGCAGGGGTCATAGGGGGGTCGGGGCCTGGAGGGGTCATAGGGGGGTCGGGGCCTGCAGGGGTCATAGGGGCGACAGGACCTGCAGGGGTCATAGGGGGGTTGGGGCCTGCAGGGGTCATAGGGGGGTCAGGGCCTGCAGGGGTCATAGGGGGGTCGGGGCCTGCAGGGGTCATAGGGGCGACAGGACCTGCAGGGTCATAGGGGGTCAGGGCCTGGAGGGGTCATAGGGGGGTCGGGGCCTGCAGGGGTCATAGGGGGGTCGGGGCCTGCAGGGGTCATAGGGGCGACAGGACCTGCAGGGTCATAGGGGGTCAGGGCCTGGAGGGGTCATAGGGGGGTCGGGGCCTGCAGGGGTCATAGGGGCGACAGGACCTGCAGGGGTCATAGGGGGTCAGGGCCTGGAGGGGTCATAGGGGGGTCGGGGCCTGCAGGAGTCATAGGGGCGACAGGACCTGCAGGGGTCATAGGGGCGACAGGACCTGCAGGGTCATAGGGGGTCAGGGCCTGGAGGGGTCATAGGGGGGTCGGGGCCTGCAGGGGTCATAGGGGCGACAGGACCTGCAGGGTCATAGGGGGTCAGGGCCTGGAGGGGTCATAGGGGGGTCGGGGCCTGCAGGGTCATAGGGGGGTCGGGGCCTGCAGGGGTCATAGGGGCGACAGGACCTGCAGGGGTTATAGGGGGGTTGGGGCCTGCAGGGGTCATAGGGGGGTCGGGGCCTGCAGGAGTCATAGGGGCGACAGGACCTGCAGGGTCATAGGGGGGTTGGGGCCTGCAGGGTCATAGGGGGGTCGGGGCCTGCAGGGTCATAGGGGGGTCGGGGCCTGCAGGGTCATAGGGGCGACAGGACCTGCAGGGTCATAGGGGGGTCGGGGCCTGGAGGGGTCATAGGGGCGACGGGGCCTGCAGGGTCATAGGGGGGTCGGGGCCTGCAGGGGTCATAGGGGCGACAGGACCTGCAGGGGTCATAGGGGGTCAGGGCCTGGAGGGGTCATAGGGGGGTCGGGGCCTGCAGGAGTCATAGGGGCGACAGGACCTGCAGGGGTCATAGGGGCGACAGGACCTGCAGGGTCATAGGGGGTCAGGGCCTGGAGGGGTCATAGGGGGGTCGGGGCCTGCAGGGTCATAGGGGGGTCGGGGCCTGCAGGGGTCATAGGGGCGACAGGACCTGCAGGGGTTATAGGGGGGTTGGGGCCTGCAGGGGTCATAGGGGGGTCGGGGCCTGCAGGAGTCATAGGGGCGACAGGACCTGCAGGGTCATAGGGGGGTCGGGGCCTGCAGGGTCATAGGGGGGTCGGGGCCTGCAGGGTCATAGGGGGGTCGGGGCCTGCAGGGTCATAGGGGCGACGGGGCCTGCAGGGTCATAGGGGGGTCGGGGCCTGCAGGGTCATAGGGGGGTCGGGGCCTGCCGGGGTCATAGGGGCGACAGGACCTGCAGGGGTCATAGGGGGGTTGTGGCCTGCAGGGGTCATAGGGGGGTTCGGGGCCTGCAGGGTCATAGGGGGGTCGGGGCCTGCAGGGGTCATAGGGGGGTCGGGGCCTGCAGGGTCATAGGGGGGTCGGGGCCTGCAGGGGTCATAGGGGCGACGGGACCTGCAGGGTCATAGGGGGGTCGGGGCCTGCAGGGGTCATAGGGGGGTCGGGGCCTGCAGGAGTCATAGGGGCGACAGGACCTGCAGGGTCATAGGGGGTCAGGGCCTGGAGGGGTCATAGGGGGGTCGGGGCCTGCAGGGTCATAGGGGGGTCGGGGCCTGCAGGGGTCATAGGGGCGACAGGACCTGCAGGGGTCATAGGGGGTCAGGGCCTGGAGGGGTCATAGGGGCGACAGGACCTGCAGGGGTTATAGGGGGGTCGGGGCCTGCAGGGGTCATAGGGGGGTCGGGGCCTGCAGGAGTCATAGGGGCGACAGGACCTGCAGGGTCATAGGGGGTCAGGGCCTGGAGGGGTCATAGGGGGGTCGGGGCCTGCAGGGTCATAGGGGGGTCGGGGCCTGCAGGGTCATAGGGGGGTCGGGGCCTGGAGGGGTTATAGGGGGGTCAGGGCCTGCAGGGTCATAGGGGGGTCGGGGCCTGCAGGGTCATAGGGGGGTCGGGGCCTGGAGGGGTCATAGGGGGGTCAGGGC
>NC_080185.1:128357046-128364546 GCF_950295315.1 Erinaceus europaeus
ACTTAGCACAACGCTCAGGGAGAAGGCAAACAAAAAGAAACGCGGGGAGCACGCCAGGCCGGCTCTGCGGGACGGGGGGCCCGGATCGGGCGAGTCGTGCGTGTCGGGGGCGGTGACGGGGGTGGGGGCGGTGCCTCTCGGACACTCGGCCTCATCTCGGGGACGCCGACAGCTAGTGGCACCTGGGGACACTCGGCTGCATCTCGGGGATTCTGGGTGACAATTGATGCCATCTTGGAGACGCTCAGCACCCCGGGGACAGCTGATGTCCCGGAGACACTGGGCGTCCGGAGACACTGGGCATCCCGGGGACACTGAGCCGCATCCTGGGGACACTGGGTGACAAGGTGATGGCATCTTGCAGACTCCCAGCACCCCGGAGACAGCTGATGTCCTGGAGACACTGGGCGTCCGGAGATACTGGACGTCCTGGAGACACTGGGTCGCATCTTGGGGACACTGGGTGACAAGTTGATGGCATCTTGCAGATGCTCAGCACCCCGGGGACAGCTGATGTCCTGGAGATACTGGGTCACATCTTGGGGACACTGGGTAACAGTGGATGGCATCTTGCAGACGCTCAGCACCCCGGAGACAGTTGATGTCCTGGAGACACTGGGCGTCCCGGAGACACTGAGCCGCATCTTGGGGACACGGGGTGACAGCTGGTGGCCTCTTGGAGACGCTCAGCACTCCGGGGACACCGGGCGACAGTTGGCATCCTGGAGACACTCGGTGACGGTGTGTGGCGTGCCAGCAACACGTGAAGGAGAGTGTCACCGGGGACATGTGGCGAAGGCGTCCAGTCCCCCGGGGACGCCGGTGGCCGCCGGGCAGCGGGGCCTCACCTGTTCCAGGCGCCGCGGTGGCCGCGGGAGGTGGAGCGCGACCTGTCCCTGTCCCCGTCCCCGCGGTCTCCCCGGCGGTGGCGGCCTCTGCGGCGAGCGTCTGCGTCCCCCGCGTCCTCGTCCCTGTCCCCGCGCTCCCGGCTGCGCTGGCGGCGGTGTCGCCGGGTCTCCCCGCGGTCCGCGGGGTCCCCGCTGTGGGAGCGGCGGTCGCGTGCGCGGGGGCCTGGGCTGGCGCGCTCCCGGCGGCCCCTGCGGTCACCGTCGTCACGGTCGTCGGCGCGCTTCTGCGGGCGGCCCGGGTCCCCGGGGTGGCGGTCAGGGTCCCCGTCGCGCTCGGCGCTGGGCTCGCGGTTGCACTTGTCCCGCGCGTCGGGGTCTCTGTCTCTGTCCTTGTCTCTGTCCTTGTCCCTGCGCGGCTCCGCGGGCGTGTTGTCAGGGATGCAGGCCAACACCCCGGGGCCCCCCTGCGCCCCGGGGTCTCCCCGGCGGCCGCGCACGGTCTGCCGCAGGATGTCGAGCACCGGCTGCAGCAGCTGCGCGCGCGCCAGGCCCGGGGCGTCGGGGGCGCAGGCGGCCGGGTCGGGGTCCGGGGCGCGGTCGTTGGCGTCGGGCGCGCGCTTGCTGAGCAGCAGGCTGAGCAGCCGGCCCCGCAGCTCCCGCTCCCGCCGCTGCAGCCCCAGCGCGCGCCGCTTCTCCTCCTCCACGCGCCGCAGCTCCAACTCCTGCTGCCGCCGTCGCTGCCGCTGCTCCTGCCGCTGCCGCTGCTCCCGCCGCTCCTGCTCGCGCAGCCGTGCCGCCTGCCGGGGAGGAGGGAGGGACGCGGGGGTGGTGGGTCAAGGGGCTCAGCCAGGGCAGGGGTCACCCACAGGGAGGGGGTCACGGGGTCACCCACTGGGAGGGATCACGAGTCACCCATCAGGGGGATCCCAGGAAGGGGTCGCCTACGGCGAGGGGTCAGGGGCCGCCCACAGAGGGGGGGGTGTCAGGGTCACCCACGGGGAAGGGGCCGTGGGATCACACGTAGGGAGGGGTCACTAGTCACTCATAAGGGAGATGACAGGAAGGGGTCACCCGCAGGGAGGGGTCAGGGGTCGCTCACAGGGAGGGGGTCAAGGGTCACCTACAAGGAGGGGGGTCCCAGGGTGACCCATCAGGGGGCTCCCGGGAAGGGGTCACCCGCAAGGAGGGGTCAGGAGGGGTCAGGGGCCGCCGCCTCCCGGGAGGGGAGGGGTGGGGAGGGCCGGCTACCTTGGCGCGGCTGAGCAGCTCGGCCACCAGGCGCAGCGAGTGCAGGTTGCGCTGGGCCAGCAGCAGCTTCCGCTCCTCCAGCCGCACCTCCTCCTGCAGCCGCCGCTGCTCCTGCGCCTGCGCCTTCTCCTGCCGCCTCAGGCTGCGCCGCTGCGCCCGCGCCCGGGCCCGCGCCTCCCGCCGCCGCCGCCGCTCGCCCCGCCGCCGCAGGCGCTCCTGCTCCTCCTGCTCCCGCTGCTTCCTACTCGACGGACGACAGGGGACAGGGGACAGGGGACACGGGCAGGGGGCGGGCAGGGACAAGCTCACGCCGGGCGCACCTGCACCTGCACCTGCCCACGCCCCCGCCCAGGTGTCCCCCGCACCACAGACCCCGCCCCCGCCCCCACCCAGGTGTCCCCCGCACCTCTCCTCTGCCCGCTGCCGCTCCTCCGCCTCCTTCTCGCGCCGTTTCTGCTCCTCGCGCTGCCGCTCGAGCTCCTGCAGCTTCTGCCGCTCCAGCTGCCGCTTGCGGATGGAGGCGTCGCTCAGGTGCTTCGTGGAGTCGAACGACACCTGCGGGGACCGGGGCCGTCGGGAACTGGGGGCCGCACGGGACTCGGGACCCCGTGTCCACCTCAGGAGTCGGGACGATCCCGTGTTCGCCTCAGGACTCAGGATCCCCTAGGTCACCGTGTTCACCACAGGAGTCCGGGTGCCCCCCTGGGACCCCACGTTCACCTCAGGAATCGGGGCCCCCGGGTCCCTGTCTTCACCTCAGGACTCGGGGCGCCCCCATGGGACCCCATGTTCACCTCAGGACTCGGGGCCCCCCAGGTCCTCGTGTTCACCTCAGGCATCAGGATGCCCCCACGGGACCCTGTGTTCACCTCAGGAATCGGGGCACCCCCACGGGACCCCATGTTCACCTCAGGGGTCGGGGTGCTTCCTATGGGACCCTGTGTACACCTCAGGAATCAGGGCTCCCCCCAGGTCCCTGTCTTCACCTCAGGACTCAGGGTGCCTCCTATGGGACCCCACGTTCACCTCAGGACTCGGGGTGACCCCCTGGGACCCCACGTTCACCTCAGGACTCGGGGTGTCTCCTATAGGATCCCACGTTCACCTCAGGACTCGGGGTCCCCAGGTCCCTGTCTTCACCTCAGGACTCGGGGTGACCCCCTGGGACCCCACGTTCACCTCAGGAATCAGGGCCCCCCGGGTCCCTGTCTTCACCTCAGGACTCGGGGCCCCCCCAGGTCCCTGTCTTCACGTCAGGCGTCAGGGCGGCCCCACGGGACCAGGGGCGCACCCCCGCCCCCGCAGAGGCCCCGCCGCCGCGCCCACCTTGATGTTGCAGGCCACGGCCTTGCCGTCGTCGCCCTTGAACATGAGCTTCATGCCGCGCAGCGCGCTCATGGCCTGGATGAAGCCGGCGTACTCGCGGTACTGCACGTAGGCCTCGAAGTTGAGGTGGCCGCCGAAGCTGAAGGTGTGGAAGTTGCGGCCCGTCATCTCCTCGCGGTACGGGTCGAGCATGGGGATGTCCACGTGGCGGATGGCGCCGAACTTCTGGAAGACGCGCGCCAGCACCTGCTCGCTGGGCCGCTCGGGCGCGGGCGCGTCGCGGGGCGCGAACCAGCGGCAGGGCAGCCCCTCCAGGTGGATGGTGTCGGGCCGCTCGCCGGGCAGCGCCTCGTCCATGTCGCGCGCGTCGCGGAAGAACGAGTCCCAGTCGTGGCGCGACGGGAAGTCCAGCTTGAACTCGGCGGCGCGCACGCGCAGGCTGTCGGCCCAGCCGCTCAGCTTGATGGTCTTGCCGTCCAGCCGCGCCAGCGCGGCGCGCACCAGGCCGCGGTGCTCCAGCTCGCCCTCGAAGCGGATGAAGTCCATGGTGGACTTGGCGATGCGCAGCGCCGAGAAGGGCGGCTGCGCCACCATGGCCTTGAGGCGCTCCATCACCTCCCAGTTGGAGATGGCCTTGCCCGGCGGCTTGAGCGGCGGCAGCGCCACGCTGATGCTCATCCGCGCCACCGGCTTCAGGTACAGCCCGTGCGCCGCGCACAGCTCCACCGCCTCCGACGTGTCGTGCACGATGGTGGCCGCCGCCATGGCCCCGGGCTGCGGGACGGAGGGGCGGGGGGGGGCGGGGACGGACGGGAGGATGAACGGGGGGGGGGGGGGGAACACGAGACGGAGGGGCGGGGGGACGTGGGGACAGATGGACAGGGAGAGGGGCAACGGGGGGGACAGAGGGAGTGAGGGATGGGGACAGGGGGACAGAGGACGGGGACAGACGGACAGGAGAGGGATGGGGGCAGAGGGAGTGAGGGGCGGGGACGGACCGGGACAGGGAAATGTAGAGACAGACGGATGGGAAGGACGGATGGACGGGGACAGAGGAAGGGACAGAAGGACAGGAGGACGGGGACAGCGGGAGTGAGGGACAGGGGGATGGAGGACAGAAGGACAAAGGAACAGGGGGACAGAAGGTCGGGGACAGAAGGGGGTGGTGGACAGAGGGACGGACGGGAGGACAGGTCACAGAGGGACAGCGGGACGGGAGGACACGGGACAGAGGGACGGGGACGGACAGAGGGAGGCAGCAGGGGCTAACGGACGAGACCCTGCAGCGGGGCCCAGGAAGCCCTCGCCTCGGCACCCAAGGCCTCAGCGCGACCCAACCCCAGGGCCTGGGACCCCGCACAGCCCTGGAGGGACCCCGCGGGCGCCGGGACACACGGACGCCAGACCCCAGACACTGTCCGGGAAACCCCGTTCTCACACCCCCAGCCCCTGGAACCCCCAAACTGACCGGGAGACCCCGTTCTCACACCCCCGACCCCAGACCCCAAAAACTGACCGGAAAACCCCGTTCTCACACCCCAAAACCCGGACCCCCAAACTCTGGCCGGGAGACCCCGTTCTCACAGCCCCGACCCCTCAAACTCTGACCAGGAAACCCCGTTCTCACACTCCCGACCCCAGCCCCCCAAACTCTGACCGGGAGACCCCGTTCTCACACCCCCAACCCCAGACCCCACAAACTGACCGGGAAACCCCGTTCTCACACCCCAAAACCCAGACCCCCAAACTCAGACTAGGAGACCCCGTTCTAACACCCTGAGTCCTTGAACCCCCCAAAACTGACCGGGAAACCCCGTTCTCACATCCCCAACCCCTCAAACTCTGACCCGGAAACCCCGTTCTCACACCCCCGACCCCAGCCCCTCAAACTCTGACTAGGAGACCCCGTTCTCACACCCCCTACCACAGACCCCTCAAACTCTGACCGGGAGACCCCGTTCTCACACCCCAAAACCCGGACCCCCAAACTCAGACCGGGAAACCCCGTTCTCACATCCCCAACCCCAGCCCCTCAAACTCTGACCGGGAGACCCCGTTCTCACACCCCCAAACCCCGACCCTCAAACTCTGACCGGGAGACCCCGTTCTCACACCCCCGGCCCCAGCCCCCCAAACTCTGACTGGGAGACCCCGTTCTCACACCCCCGACCCCAGCCCCTCAAACTCTGACCGGGAGACCCCGTTCTCACACCCCTGACCCCTGACCCCCAAACTCTGACCGGGAGACCCTGTTCTCACACCCCGACCCCAGACCCCCAAACTCTGACTGGGAAACCCCGTTCTCACACCCCCGACCCCTCAAACTCTGACCAGGAGACCCCGTTCTCACACCCCCGACCCCAGATCCTCAAACTCTGACCGGGAGACCCCGTTCTCACACCCCCGACCCCAGATCCTCAAACTCTGACCGGGAGACCCCGTTCTCACAGCCCCGACCCCTCAAACTCTGACCAGGAAACCCCGTTCTCACACTCCCGACCCCAGCCCCCCAAACTCTGACCGGGATACCCCGTTCTCACACCCCCAACCCCAGACCCCACAAACTGACCGGGAAACCCCGTTCTCACACCCCAAAACCCAGACCCCCAAACTCAGACTAGGAGACCCCGTTCTAACACCCTGAGTCCTTGAACCCCCCAAAACTGACCGGGAAACCCCGTTCTCACATCCCCAACCCCTCAAACTCTGACCCGGAAACCCCGTTCTCACACCCCCGACCCCAGCCCCTCAAACTCTGACTAGGAGACCCCGTTCTCACACCCCCTACCACAGACCCCTCAAACTCTGACCGGGAGACCCCGTTCTCACACCCCAAAACCCGGACCCCCAAACTCAGACCGGGAAACCCCGTTCTCACACCCCCGACCCCAGCCCCTCAAACTCTGACCGGGAGACCCTGTTCTCACACCCCGACCCCAGACCCCCAAACTCTGACCGGGAAACCCCGTTCTCACACCCCCGACCCCTCAAACTCTGACCAGGAGACCCCGTTCTCACACCCCCGACCCCAGATCCTCAAACTCTGACCGGGAGACCCCGTTCTCACACCCCCGACACCAGCCCCTCAAACTCTGACCGGGAGACCCCGTTCTCACAGCCCCGACCCCTCAAACTCTGACCAGGAAACCCCGTTCTCACACTCCCGACCCCAGCCCCCCAAACTCTGACCGGGAGACCCCGTTCTCACACCCCCAACCCCAGACCCCACAAACTGACCGGGAAACCCCGTTCTCACACCCCAAAACCCAGACCCCCAAACTCAGACTAGGAGACCCCGTTCTAACACCCTGAGTCCTTGAACCCCCCAAAACTGACCGGGAAACCCCGTTCTCACATCCCCAACCCCTCAAACTCTGACCCGGAAACCCCGTTCTCACACCCCCGACCCCAGCCCCTCAAACTCTGACTAGGAGACCCCGTTCTCACACCCCCTACCACAGACCCCTCAAACTCTGACCGGGAGACCCCGTTCTCACACCCCAAAACCCGGACCCCCAAACTCAGACCGGGAAACCCCGTTCTCACACCCCCGACCCCAGCCCCTCAAACTCTGACCGGGAGACCCCGTTCTCACACCCCCAAACCCCGACCCTCAAACTCTGACCGGGAGACCCCGTTCTCACACCCCCGGCCCCAGCCCCCCAAACTCTGACTGGGAGACCCCGTTCTCACACCCCCGACCCCAGCCCCTCAAACTCTGACCGGGAGACCCCGTTCTCACACCCCTGACCCCTGACCCCCAAACTGACCGGGAGACCCTGTTCTCACACCCCCGACCCCAGCCCCCCAAACTCTGACTGGGAGACCCCGTTCTCACACCCCCGACCCCAGCCCCTCAAACTCTGACCGGGAGACCCCGTTCTCACACCCCTGACCCCCAAACTCTGACCGGGAGACCCTGTTCTCACACCCCGACCCCAGACCCCCAAACTCTGACCGGGAAACCCCGTTCTCACACCCCCGACCCCAGCCCCTCAAACTCTGACCAGGAGACCCCGTTCTCACACCCCCGACCCCAGATCCTCAAACTCTGACCGGGAGACCCCGTTCTCACACA
>NC_080185.1:128369546-128504546 GCF_950295315.1 Erinaceus europaeus
CATGTATCTGTTCATTTATCTATTTATTTATCTATTCGTTTATTTATCTATTCACTTGTGTCATCTGTTAATGCATGTATCTGTTCATTTATCTATTTATTTATCTATTCGTTTATTTATCTATTCACTTGTGTCATCTGTTAATGCATGTATCTGTTCATTTATCTATTTATTTATCTACTCATTCATTTATTCATTTGTGTATCTGTTAATGTATGTATCTGTTCATTTATGTATTTATTTATCTATTCGTTTATTTATCTATTCACTTGTGTTATCTGTTAATGCATGTATCTGTTCATTTATCTATTTATTTATCTACTCATTCATTTATTCATTTGTGTATCTGTTAATGTATGTATCTGTTCATTTATCTATTTATTTATCCATTCATTTATTCATTTGTGTATCTGTTCATTTATCTATTTATCTACTCATTCATTTATTCATTTGTGTATCTGTTAATGCATGTATCTGTTCATTTATCTATTTATTTATCTATTCATTCATTTATTCATTTGTGTATCTGTTCATTTATCTATTTATTTATCTACTCATTCATTTATTCATTTGTGTATCTGTTAATGCATGTATCTGTTCATTTATCTACTTATTTATCTATTCATTCATTTATCTATTCACTTGTGTATCTGTTAATGCATGTATCTGTTCATTTATCTATTTAGTTATCTATTCATTCATTTATCTATTCATTTGTGTATCTGTTAATGCATGTATCTGTTCATTTATCTATTTATCTATTCATTTGTGTATCTGTTAATGCATGTATCTGTTCATTTATCTATTTATTTATCTATTCATTCATTTATGTATTCACTTGTGTATCTATTAATGCATGTATCTGTTCATTATCTATGTATCTATTCATTCATTTATTCATTTGTGTTATCTGTTAATGCATGTACTGTTCATTTATCTATTTATCTATTCATTCATTTATCTATTTATCTATTCATTCATTTATCTATTCACTTGTGTATCTGTTAATGCATGTATCTGCTCATTTATCTATTCGTTCATTTATCTACTCATTTGTGTCATCTGTTAATGCATGTATCTGTTCATTTATCTGTGTATCGATTCATTCATTTATGTGTTTATTACTTTACGTATCTGTTACTCGATTCATTAATTCATCAATTCACTTATATAGCTACTAATTCTTGCATCTGTTTGTTCATTTTTCTCTTCATTGATTCATCCCTTCATTGATGTATCTCCTCGTTGATCTGTTCATTTATGCGTCTGCTAATCTACGCATCTGTGTACTGAGGAGGAAAAAGAAAAGGAAAAACAAAGGAGAGAAAAAAACGTTAATTCATTCATTCTTCCTCCCCGCGAGGGGTTTCTCTTCCTGTTTTGGTGGGGGAAAAAAGAAAAGAAAATGAGAAAAAGAAAGAAACGAAAGAAAGAATCTACCAAAAAAACCCAAAAAAAACGAGTATGAGAATGAGAAAAAAAGATAGAAAGAAAGAAAGAAATTCACTAGAAAAGACGATTCTCCTCTTTCTTTCTTTCCTGTGGTTCTGGCCACACCCGGCTTCTTGGGGTGACACCCAGGGCCCCCGCTGTGACCACAGAGCCGCAGGCAGGGGAGCAGGAACGACACGCCCGGCACCCATGGGTGCTGGTTCTGGGGCCTCGGGGAGCAGCCCTGGTGGGGTGGGTGGGGGCAGGAGGGATCCCATTCCAACGGTGGAATATTATGCGGCCAGGAACATGTAGGAACGGTGGAATATTACGCAGCCAGGAACAAGTAGGGGGCATTTTTCTGCTTCTGCCGGGGAGGCTCCTTGAACCCGGAGTGAACGGTGGTGTTGTTGGTGGGGAGACAAGGTGGGGGTCCCCCCTCCCACACATAAGAAGCAGCCAGGAAAGGCCAATCCACCGATGGGTGGGCAATGGAGTCCGGTCGAACGGTGGAATATTATGCAGCCAGGAACATGTAGAGGGAAATCTTTCTGCTTCTGCCGGGGAGGCTCCTTGAACCCGGAGTGAACGGTGGTGGTGGGGGAGACGGAGCGGGGTCAGCCCCCCACATAGAAAGCAGCCAGGAAAGGCCAATCCACCCATGGGTGGGCAATGGAGCCCATTCCAACGGTGGAATATTACGCAGCCAGGAACACGTATGTCCGTACGTACACATGTGTGTGTGTGTATGTGTGTACGTGTGAAGTCTTTGGTTCCTAGAACCCAGAACCACAAACAGGAAGCAAGGCTCTGAGGCCCAGGGGGGGGACGGGGAGGGGGTGGGGGCAGAAGCAGGGCACCCTTGGGTGGGGATGAGTCTGTCGCAAGGTGCGAGGTGAAAAAAACGAAACAAAACAAAACAGAAAAACAGAGAAGGAGAAAAAAAAAGAAAAAAAAAACCTTTTTTTTCTAATTTTTTTTTGGAGGGGTCTGATTGTAATTGTAAAATTATTATTATTATTATTATTATTACTTGCGTTTTTGCTTCTTTTTTTGGGGGGTGTTGTGCAAAAATAAATAAATAAATAAATAAAAATAAAAAAAATAAAGAGACTTTTTTTTTTCTTTCTTTTTTGTTTTGCTTGGTTGGTCTGTTGCCAAAATAAAATTTAAAAAAGACTTCATTTTTTCTTTTACTCTTATTTTTTCTTTGTGCAAAAAAAAAAAGCCTTTTTCCCCTCTCTTTTCGCTATTTCTGATGTGATTGTGCCAAAAAGAGAGAGAGAGAGAGAGAGAGAGAGAGAGGCCCTTTTGCTTTTTTATTTTTTTTTCTTGGTTTAATTGTGCAAAAAATGGAATTTTTTTTCTTTCTTACTGCAGAAAAAGGGATTTTTTCCCCTTCTTTTTGGGGGGTCTGACTGTACAAAAAAAAGACCATTATAATATTATTATTATTATTATTATTATTATTATTATTATTATTATACCTGGGGCCTCAGGAAGGAGTGTCTGTGCAGAACCATTATTATTATTTTTTTATTATTTTTATACCTGGGGCCTCAGGAAGGAGAGTCTGTGTGCAGAGCCACTATATTATTATTATTATTATTATTATTATTATTATTATTATTATTATTTCCCAGAGCCCTGCTGAGCCCTGGCTGCTGGTGGTGCTGGGGATGGAACCTGGGGCCTCAGAGCCTCAGGCGGGAGAGTCTGTGTGCAGAACCATTATTATTATTATTATTATACCCGGGGCCTCAGGCAGGAGAGTCTGTGTGCAGAACCATTATTATTATTATTTTAATTTTTATTATTTTTATACCTGGGGCCTCAGGCAGGAGCGTCTGTGTGCAGAACCATTATTATTATTATTATTATTATTATTATTGTACCTGGGGCCTCAGGCAGGAGCGTCTGTGTGCAGAACCATTATTATTATTATTATTATTATTGTTATTGTTATTGTTATTGTTATTATTATTGTACCTGGGGCCTCAGGCAGGAGCGTCTGTGTGCAGAACCATTATTATTATTATTATTATTATTATTATTGTACCTGGGGCCTCAGGCAGGAGCGTCTGTGTGCAGAACCATTATTATTATTATTATTATTGTTATTGTTATTATTATTATTGTACCTGGGGCCTCAGGCAGGAGCGTCTGTGTGCAGAACCATTATTATTATTATTATTATTATTGTTATTATTATTATTGTACCTGGGGCCTCAGGCAGGAGCGTCTGTGTGCAGAACCATTATTATTATTATTATTATTATTATTATTATTGTACCTGGGGCCTCAGGCAGGAGAGTCTGTGTGCAGAACCATTATTATTATTATTTTAATTTTTATTATTTTTATACCTGGGGCCTCAGGCAGGAGCGTCTGTGTGCAGAACCATTATTATTATTATTATTATTATTATTATTATTATTATTATTATTATTGTACCTGGGGCCTCAGGCAGGAGCGTCTGTGTGCAGAACCATTATTATTTATTATTATTATTATTGTTATTGTTATTATTATTGTACCTGGGGCCTCAGGCAGGAGCGTCTGTGTGCAGAACCATTATTATTATTATTATTATTATTATTGTACCTGGGGCCTCAGGCAGGAGCGTCTGTGTGCAGAACCATTATTATTATTATTATTATTATTATTATTATTATTATTATTATTGTACCTGGGGCCTCAGGCAGGAGCGTCTGTGTGCAGAACCATTATTATTATTATTATTATTGTTATTGTTATTATTATTGTACCTGGGGCCTCAGGCAGGAGCGTCTGTGTGCAGAACCATTATTATTATTATTATTATTATTATTGTACCTGGGGCCTCAGGCAGGAGCGTCTGTGTGCAGAACCATTATTATTATTATTATTATTATTATTATTATTATTATTATTATTGTACCTGGGGCCTCAGGCAGGAGCGTCTGTGTGCAGAACCATTATTATTATTATTATTATTATTATTATTGTACCTGGGGCCTCAGGCAGGAGTGTCTGTGTGCAGAACCATTATTATTATTATTATTATTGTTATTGTTATTATTATTATTGTACCTGGGGCCTCAGGCAGGAGCGTCTGTGTGCAGAACCATTATTATTATTATTATTATTATTATTGTACCTGGGGCCTCAGGCAGGAGCGTCTGTGTGCAGAACCATTATTATTATTATTATTATTATTATTATTATTATTATTATTATTATTGTACCTGGGGCCTCAGGCAGGAGCGTCTGTGTGCAGAACCATTATTATTATTATTATTATTGTTATTGTTATTATTATTGTACCTGGGGCCTCAGGCAGGAGCGTCTGTGTGCAGAACCATTATTATTATTATTATTATTATTATTGTACCTGGGGCCTCAGGCAGGAGCGTCTGTGTGCAGAACCATTATTATTATTATTATTATTATTATTATTATTATTATTATTATTATTATTGTACCTGGGGCCTCAGGCAGGAGAGTCTGTGTGCAGAACCATTATTATTATTATTTTAATTTTTATTATTTTTATACCTGGGGCCTCAGGCAGGAGCGTCTGTGTGCAGAACCATTATTATTATTATTATTATTATTATTATTATTATTATTATTATTATTGTACCTGGGGCCTCAGGCAGGAGCGTCTGTGTGCAGAACCATTATTATTTATTATTATTATTATTGTTATTGTTATTATTATTGTACCTGGGGCCTCAGGCAGGAGCGTCTGTGTGCAGAACCATTATTATTATTATTATTATTATTATTGTACCTGGGGCCTCAGGCAGGAGCGTCTGTGTGCAGAACCATTATTATTATTATTATTATTATTATTATTATTATTATTATTGTACCTGGGGCCTCAGGCAGGAGCGTCTGTGTGCAGAACCATTATTATTATTATTATTATTATTATTATTGTACCTGGGGCCTCAGGCAGGAGTGTCTGTGTGCAGAACCATTATTATTATTATTATTATTGTTATTGTTATTATTATTATTGTACCTGGGGCCTCAGGCAGGAGCGTCTGTGTGCAGAACCATTATTATTATTATTATTATTATTATTGTACCTGGGGCCTCAGGCAGGAGCGTCTGTGTGCAGAACCATTATTATTATTATTATTATTATTATTATTATTATTATTATTATTATTGTACCTGGGGCCTCAGGCAGGAGCGTCTGTGTGCAGAACCATTATTATTATTATTATTATTGTTATTGTTATTATTATTGTACCTGGGGCCTCAGGCAGGAGCGTCTGTGTGCAGAACCATTATTATTATTATTATTATTATTATTGTACCTGGGGCCTCAGGCAGGAGCGTCTGTGTGCAGAACCATTATTATTATTATTATTATTATTATTATTATTATTATTGTACCTGGGGCCTCAGGCAGGAGCGTCTGTGTGCAGAACCATTATTATTATTATTATTATTATTATTATTGTACCTGGGGCCTCAGGCAGGAGCGTCTGTCTCCCCTGGCTTAAAACGTCCGTGTTGTTTTTGTTTCAATCCATAAAATTGGGATTTATGGTGGCTCCCCGGTGGAGGACCCTTGTCCCCCCTTGTTCCCCGGCCACCTCACAGGACCACCGGGCACTGGGGGCGGCTCACAGGCAGCAGAGCCGAGCTGGGGGCTCCGGTCCTTCCCCCTGTCTGTCTCTCGGCCGTCATTGAAGAGTCCATAAAAGAAAGAAAGAAAGAAAATATAAAACGCCGTAAGAAGAAAATGTCTTCTTCATGTGCTAATAATACTCCCAGCCACACACACACACAAAACGGGGAAATACTTTAAAAAGAAAAAGAAGGAAACGATTGGATCGTCATATTATGTCAACAGAGGTCAATTGTGAATCTCTTCCCAAAATGTGTGAGAAAGGGGAAATGCCTTTAAAAGGAGGAGGAGGAGAAGGTGAAGGAGGAGGAGGAGGAGAAGGAGAAGGAGGAGGAGGAGGAGAAGGAGAAGGAGGAGGAGGAGGAGAAGGAGAAGGTGAAGGAGAAGGAGAAGGAGAAGGTGAAGGAGAAGGAGAAGGAGAAGGAGAAGGAGAAGGAGAAGGTGGAGGAGGAGGAGGAGAGGGAGAAGGTGAAGGAGAAGGTGAAGGAGAAGGAGAAGGAGAAGGTGAAGGAGAAGGAGAAGGAGAAGGAGAAGGTGAAGGTGAAGGAGAAGGAGAAGGAGAAGGTGAAGGTGAAGGAGAAGGAGAAGGAGAAGGTGAAGGAGGAGGAGGAGGAGAAGGAGAAGGTGAAGGTGAAGGAGAAGGTGAAGGAGAAGGAGAAGGAGAAGGAGAAGGTGAAGGAGAAGGAGAAGGAGAAGGAGAAGGTGAAGGTGAAGGAGAAGGAGAAGGAGAAGGTGAAGGTGAAGGAGAAGGTGAAGGAGAAGGAGAAGGAGAAGGAGGAGGAGGAGGAGAAGGAGAAGGTGAAGGAGAAGGAGAAGGAGAAGGAGAAGGTGAAGGAGAAGGAGAAGGAGGAGAAGGAGAAGGTGGAGGAGGAGGAGGAGAGGGAGAAGGTGAAGGAGAAGGTGAAGGAGAAGGAGAAGGAGAAGGTGAAGGAGAAGGAGAAGGAGAAGGAGAAGGTGAAGGTGAAGGAGAAGGAGAAGGAGAAGGAGAAGGTGAAGGTGAAGGAGAAGGAGAAGGAGAAGGTGAAGGAGGAGGAGGAGGAGAAGGAGAAGGTGAAGGTGAAGGAGAAGGTGAAGGAGAAGGAGAAGGTGAAGGAGAAGGAGAAGGAGAAGGAGAAGGTGAAGGAGAAGGAGAAGGAGAAGGAGAAGGAGAAGGTGAAGGTGAAGGAGAAGGAGAAGGAGAAGGTGAAGGTGAAGGAGAAGGTGAAGGAGAAGGAGAAGGAGAAGGTGAAGGAGGAGGAGGAGGAGAAGGAGAAGGAGACGGAGACGGAGAAGGAGAAGGTGAAGGTGAAGGAGAAGGAGGTGAAGGTGAAGGAGAAGGAGAAGGAGAAGGAGAAGGAGACGGAGAAGGAGAAGGAGAAGGAGAAGGAGAAGGTGAAGGAGAAGGAGAAGGAGAAGGAGACGGAGAAAATTCTGGAACCACTGTGTGTCAACAGTCACACTGGGAACAGTTTACAGCCCTCCCCCAAAGACAGTGGGTGGAAAACAAAGAAATATTTAAAAAGAAAGAAAGGGAGCAAGAAAGAAGAAGAGAAAGGAGGAGCAAAAAAAAAAAAAGAGAGAGAGAGGAGTGAGAGAGAAAAAGGGAGGGAAGAAAAGAAAAAAGAGAGAGGAAGTAAGAAGATAGGGAGGTAAGGAAGGAAAAAAGAAGAAAGGAAGAAAGGGAAAGGGGAGGAAGAAAGTAAAGAAAAAGAAAGGGAGAAAGAGAGGAAGGGAAGACAAGAAAGAAAGGAAGAAAGAAAGAAGGGAGAAAGAAAAAGAAAGAAAGGACAGAAGGACAAAAGAAGATGAAAGAAAAAGAAAGAAGGAAGCAAGAAAGAAGATAAAATAAAGAGAAAGCAGAAAGGAAGGAAAAAGGAATAAAGGAAAGAGAAAGAAGAGAGAAAGAAAGAGAAGAAAAGAAAAAGGGAGAAGGGAGGGAAGGAAGGAAGGAAGAAGAAAAAAGAGAAAGAAGAAATGAAGAAAAAGGAAGCAAAGAGAAAGAAGAGAAAAAAAGAATGAGATATAACAAATCGATTAAACAAAGAAAAAGAATGAAATGAAAATTAATTTAAGAAAGGAAAAGAATGAAAGAAGAAAGAGGAGAAAAGAAGAGAAAAATTAATAATGGGGCGGGACTCTTGTTCAAAAAATCCCAAATCACAAAGTAAAACAAGATAAAATAAAATAAAATGATAAAAAGCAAACATCAAAAAGTTGAAGCAAGATGAGATCCAGGCTCTCTCCTGAGGGAACCGGGTTGAAATCGTGACTTTTTCTTTCTCTCTCTCTCTCTCTCTCTCTCTCTCTCTCTCTCTCTGTCTCTCTCTTTTTGGCCTCCACGCTCCACGTCCGTCCGAGCTCTGTCTTCCTGGTGAACTCGAAACTTTTTTTTTTGTTCTTTGGGGTAAAAAAAACAAAGAAACGGTCGTTATGAAACAGCAGAGCGGTGTGTGAAGTCCCCTCAGGCACAGAAAGAGGAAGTTTGGGGCGCCTGGGTGGTTTTGGGTGTCACCTGTCCTTGCTGTTCTGCAGGTGACGGAGCCGCTGAGGCCACGAGCGTCCCCAGGGTCCAGGACAGAGCCCCCCGGGGACGGCCAACGGGCCCCGGGGTCCCCCAGAAGGCGTCCATTTTCTGCAGAAGCCACCCCAAGATCACCTTCCGTTGGGGACAAGCCACAGGACACACCGTAAGTTGGGGACAAAGGACACTGGGGACAATGGGGGACACTTGGGGACACTGGGGGACATTCGGAGACACTGGGAACACTTGGGGGACACTGGGGATCACTTGGAGACACTTAGGGACACTTGGGGACAGTGGGTGACACTCGGGGACACTTGAGTGACATTTGGGGACACTTGGGTGACTCTTGGGTGATACTTGGGTGAATCTTGGGTGACAGTGGATGACACCTGGGTGACACTTGGAGAAACTTAGGGACACTTGGGGACAGTGGATGGCACTTGGGGACAGTGGGTGACATTTGGGGACACTTGGGTGACTCTTGGGTGGCACTTGGGTAAATCTTGGGGACACTTGGGGACAGTGGGTGACACTTGGAGACACTTAGGGACACTTGGGGACAGTGGGTGACACTCGGGAACACTTGAGTGACATTTGGGGACACTTGAGTGACATTTGGGGACACTTGGGTGGTACTTGGGTGAATCTTGGGTGACACTTGGTGACAGTGGATGACACCTGGGTGACACTTGGAGACACTTAGGGACACTTGGGGACAGTGGGTGACACTCGGGGACACTTGAGTGACATTTGGGAACACTTGGGTGACTCTTGGGTGATACTTGGGTGAATCTTGGGTGACACTTGGTGACAGTGGATGACACCTGGGTGACACTTGGAGACACTTAGGGACACTTGGGGACAGTGGGTGACATTTGGGGGCACTTGGGTGACTCTTGGGTGGCACTTGGGTGAATCTTGGGGACACTTGGGGACAGTGGGTGACACTTGGAGACACTTAGGGACACTTGGGGACAGTGGGTGACACTCGGGGACACTTGAGTGACATTTGGGAACACTTGGGTGAATCTTGGGTGATACTTGGGTGAATCTTGGGTGACACTTGGTGACAGTGGATGACACCTGGGTGACACTTGGAGACACTTAGTGACACTTGGGGACTGAGTGACACTCGGGGACACTCGGGGACAGTGGGTGACACTTGGAGACAGTAAGTGACATTTGGGGACAGTGGGGGGCACTGGGGACACTGGATGACATGGGTAAATTGGGGACACTGGGTGACATTGGGTGACATGGGTCAATTGGGGACACTTGGGGACCCTGGGTGATAGTTGGGGACATTTGGGGACAGTGGGTGGCACTTGGGGACAGTGAAGACACTTGGTGATACTTGGAAACACTTAGGGACACTTGGGGACAGTGGGTGACACTTGGGTGACACTTGGGGACACCTGGGTGACAGTTGGAGACACCTAGGGACACTTGGGGACACTTCAGGACACTTGGGGACACTTCAGGACAGTGGGGGACACTTAGACACACTTGGGTGACTCTTGGGGACACTTGAGTAACACTTAGGTGACATTTGGGGACAGTGGGTGACACTTGGGGACAGTTAGGGACACTTGGAGACACTTGGGGACATTGGAGGGGTCAGTGGGGACAGTGGGGGACACTTAGGGACACTGGGTGACAATTGGGAAAAGTGGGGGACACGTGGGGACATTGGGGGATTCTTGGGTGACACTTGGGGACACTTGAGGACATTGGAGGGGACAGTGGGGGGCACTTAGGGACACTTGGGGACATTTGAGGGGTCAGTGGGAGACACTGGGTGACAATTGGGGAAAGTGGGGGACACTTAGGGACACTTGGGGACATTGGAGGGGTCAGTGGGGACAGTGGGGGACACTTAGGGACACTGGGTGACAATTGGGAAAAGTGGGGGACACTGGGTGACACTTGGAGACACTTGGGGACATTGGAGGGGTCAGTGGGGACAGTGGGGAACACTTAGGGACACTGGTTGACAATTGGGAAAAGTGGGGGACACGTGGGGACACTTGGGGATATTTGAGGGGTCAGTGGGGACACTTAGAGACACTGGGTGACACTTGGGGACACTGGGGACAGACAGAAGGTCCTTCTGTCGCCTCTGCTGGCATCTTTGCAGACAAGGGTCCCGTCCACCCAGAGGGCTTTGGGGTCCCCCCGGGGGTGGGTGCTGGTCCCCTTGTCCGTGGGTCCTTCCGCTCACAGAAATGGGAGCCGTCGTGCGGGCGGGCAGGGCTGGAGTTGGGGGGCTCTGGGAGGCCACCCTGCACGGGGCCGGGGACACGTCACCCGTGAGTGCTGGGCTCAGGACGGGGCTCCCCAGGCTCAGGGGCTCCGGGTGTCCGCGGCTCTGGGCTGAAGGGAGGTCGGGGGCTCAGCGTTGCCACAGGGACCTAGGGACACTGGACAGACACACAGACATGGATGGATGGATGGATGGATGGATGGATGGATGGATGGATGGATGGATGATAGACAGACAAGACAGATAGATGGATGATAAATTAGTGATAAGTAGATATAGATATACATAGATACATAGATAATTAGATGGTGATGGATAGATAATTAGATGACAGGTAGATGATAGATGGAGAGATAAATAGATATATAGTAGATGATAGATTAGATGGATAGATAGATTAGATGGATAGGTAGATGGATAGATTAGATGGATAGCTAGATGGATAGATTAGATAGGTAGATGGGTAGATTAGATGGATAGATAGATTAGATGGATAGATGGATAGATTAGATGGATAGATAGATTAGATGGATAGATGGATAGATTAGATAGATAGGTAGATGGATAGATTAGATAGATAGATAGATAGATAGATAGATAGATTAGATGGATAGATAGATGGATAGATTAGATAGATAGGTAGATGGATAGATTAGATGGATAGCTAGATGGATAGATTAGATAGATAGGTAGATGGATAGATTAGATGGATAGATAGATGGATAGATTAGATAGATAGGTAGATGGATAGATTAGATGGATATATAGATGGATAGATTAGATAGATAGGTAGATGGATAGATTAGATGGATAGATAGATGGATAGATTAGATAGATAGGTAGATGGATAGATTAGATGGATAGCTAGATGGATAGATTAGATAGATAGGTAGATGGATAGATTAGATGGATAGATTAGATAGATAGGTAGATGGATAGATTAGATGGATAGATAGATGGATAGATTAGATAGATAGGTAGATGGATAGATTAGATGGATAGATAGATGGATAGATTAGATAGATAGGTAGATGGATAGATTAGATGGATTAATAGATGATAGGTGAAACATTGATACATGCTATATTATTAATAGATGAGATAAATGATAGATTGATAGATGATAGATGAATATGATTGACAGATGAATAATAACTAGATATAGATATACATAATTAGATGATAGGTGGATAGATAATTAGATGATCGGTAGATAATTAAATGATAGGTAGATGATAGATGGAGAGGTAAATAGATATATAATAGATGATTAGATAGATGGATTGATAGATGATAGGTGAAACATTGATACAGGATTAGATTAGTAGTAGATGATAGATGATAGACAGATGATGTAGATAGATTGATAGATGATGGATAGGCGAAACATTGATACGTGATAGATTATTAATAGATGATACAGACAGATGATGGATGGATGATGGATGATGGGGAGATGGAGACAGGGAGACAGAAACACATGGAGACCGAGAGACAGAGAGACAAGGAGATAGAGAGACGGAGGAACAGAGAGACAGGGAGATGGAGAGACAGGGAGACAGAGAGACAGAGAGACAGGGAGACAGGGAGACAAGGAGATGAGAGACAGGGAGATGGAGAGACAAGAAGACAGAGATACAGAGAGACAGAAGAGACAGGGAGACAGAGAGACGGAGGAACAGAGAGACAGGGAGATGGAGAGACAAGAAGACAGAGACACAGAGACAGGGGGACAGAGACACAGAGAGACAGAGAGACAGGGAGATGGAGAGACAGGAAGACAGAGACACAGAGAGACAAGGAGACAAGAGAGACAGGGAAATGGAGAGACAGGGAGACAGGGAGATGGAGAGACAGGAAGACAGAGACACAGAGAGACAGGGAGACAGGGAGACAAGAGAGACAGGGAAATGGAGAGACAGGGAGACAGAGACACAGAGAGACAAGGAGACAAGAGAGACAGGGAAATGGAGAGACAGGGAGACAGGGAGATGGAGAGACAGGAAGACAGAGACACAGAGACACAGAGACAAGAGAGACAGGGAAATGGAGAGACAGGGAGACAGAGACACAGAGAGACAGGGAGACAGGGAGACAAGAGAGACAGGGAAATGGAGAGACAGGGAGACAGAGACAGGGAGACAGGGAGGCAGGAGAGACATGGACACAAAGACAGACACAGAAAGACGGAGAAAAGACAGGAGCGATGAGGAGGTAGTGACAGAGAGACAGAGAGACAGAGAGACAGGGAGACAGGGGAGATGCCAGAGAACCAACATTCCCAGGACCACCGCACTCTCTGATTCATTCATCAATCCATTCACTCATTCTCTCCCTTATCCATCATCCAATCCATCTGTCTGTCTGTCTATCCATCCATCATCTAATTATCATCTATCTATCTACCTATCTACCCATCATCTAATTATCTACTTACCATCTATCTATCTATCTATCTACCATCTATTATCATCTATCAATCTACCCATCCATCACCCATCCATCCATCAACTGTCTGTATATCTATCCATCAATCATCTAATATCTGCCTATCCATCTATCTAATCTATCAATCTATCACCTATCTATCCATCCATCCATCAACTATCTATCTATCATCTGTCCATCATCCATCCATCAACTATCTATCTATCAATCAATCTATCTAATCTATATATCAATCAATCATCTAATTATATATCTGTCTATCCATCTATCTAATCTATCAATCTATCCATCCATCCATCATCCATCCATTCATCAACTATCTATTTATCTATCTAATCTATCAATCTATCCATCCATCTATCATCCATCTATCCATCAACTATCTATCTATCTACTATCAATCATCTAATTATCTTTATGTCTGTCTATCCATCTATCTAATCTATCATCTGTCTGTCTATCCATCATCCATCCATCAACTATGTATTTATCTATCTATATATTTATAATCTATCAATCATCTAATTATCTATCTATCCATTTATCTAATCTATCATCTGTCTATCCATCTATCTATCCATCATCCATCATCTATCTATCTATCTATCTATCTATCTATCTATCAATCATCTATCTACATTCATTTCCATTCCCCTTCCCTCCCCTCTCTCCCCTCCTTCCTGCTCACCCTCGTCCCCCATCCCCCCATCCGTCCCCCCTTTTTCCTGTCCGTCCATCCGTCCCCTGTCCCCCGTCCGTCCACCCACAGACGGTTGGTCTCTGGGCCCCTCGATTGCTGACAGCAGAGCCGGGGGGCCCCGGGAGGAAGTGGGTGCCGTGCCGGCTTCCTGTGGCTTTGTGCCCTGGGGCCGGGTGGTGGGAGCCCCCCGCTCGCCCGCCCGCCCGCCCGCCATGCAAATAGCACCGCCATCCTGCAGCCTCCTCGGGCCAGAAAGATGCAAAATGATCCTATCTATAAATTTAAAAAAACACACACACACAACATCAAACGGGCCCCAGACGGCTGGCACGGGCCTGTTGGGCGCTCTGCGGCCGCCGCCTCCAGGCAGGCCTCCAGGGATGAGACCTCAAGGGCCTCCCCCGCCCCGGTTTTTTTTTTTTTGTTTGTTTTTTTCTTTTATCGTTTCTTTTTGTTTTGTTTTGAGGAGTAGAGGGTGTGTGGAGGAGGGAGGCCGGGCGGTGCAGGGGGTTGTCGCTTCTGGGGCGGGTGTCGCAGGAGTTACGAAAGACGGTCGGGGCTGGGGGTGTGGCTGGGGTCACAGGCAAAAAAAACAACAACAACAAGAACACCTCAGATAAATGAAATAGAATAAACGAAAGCAAGATGGGAGGGAGGGAGGGGAATGAGGTGCACGAGGTGCGGGCTTCAGCTTCTGGTGTCAAGTGCAGAATAGTCAGGAGACAGTAAACGAGAATGGCGATGCTAAAACAAAACAAGGCAGGTAGCGTGGAGTACGGAATAGAGACGCTATAGAAGAAAGAAAGGAAGAAAGAAAGAAAGAAAGAAAGAAAGAAAGAAAGAGAGGAAAGAAAAAAAGAGAGGAAAGAAAGAAAGAAAGAAATAGAGGAAAGAAAGAAAGAAAGAAAGAAAGAGAGGAAAGAAAGAAAGAAAGAGAGGAAAGAAAAAAAGAAAGAAAGAGAGGAAAGAAAGAGAGGAAAGAAAGAAAGAGAGGAAAGAAAGAGAGGAAAGAAAGAAGAAAAGAAAGAGAGGAAAGAAAGAAGAAAAGAAAGAGAGGAAAGAAAGAAAGAAAGAGAGGAAAGAAAGAAAGAAAGAGAGGAAAGAAAAAAAGAAAGAAAGAGAGGAAAGAAAAAAAGAAAGAAAGAGAGGAAAGAAAAAAAGAAAGAGAGGAAAGAAAAAGAGAGGAAAGAAAAAAGAAATAGAGGAAAGAAAAAAGAAAGAAAGAGAGGAAAGAAAGAAAAAAGAAAGAGAGGAAAGAAAAAAAGAAAGAGAGGAAAGAAAAAAAGAAAGAAAGAGAGGAAAAAGAGAGGAAAGAAAAAAAGAAAGAGAGGAAAGAAAAAAGAAAGAGAGGAAAGAAAAAAAGAAAGAGAGGAAAGAAAAAAAGAAAGAAAGAGAGGAAAGAAAAAAAGAAAGAAAGAGAGGAAAGAAAAAAAGAAAGAGAGGAAAAAGAGAGGAAAGAAAAAAAGAAAGAGAGGAAAGAAAAAAAGAAAGAGAGGAAAGAAAAAAAGAAAGAAAGAGAGGAAAGAAAAAAAGAAAGAGAGGAAAGAAAGAAAGAAAGAGAAAGGGAGAGAAAGAAAAGGAAAGAAAAAAGGAAAAAAGAAAAAAGAAAGAAAGAGGAAAGAGAAGAGAAAGAAAGAACAGGAAGGAGAAAGGAAAAGGGAAGAAAGAAAAAGAAAAAAAAGAAAGAAAAGGGGAGAGAAAGAAAAAGAAAAAAGAAGGAAAGAAAGAGAGAGAGAGAAAAGAAAGAAAAAAGGAAGAAAGAAAAAGGAAAAAAGAGAAAGAAAGAAAAGGAAAGAGAAAAGAAAGGAAGGAAGGAAGGAAGGAAGGAAGGAAGGAAGGAAGGAAAGGAAAAAAGAAAAGGAAGAGAAAAAAGGAGAGAGAGAAAAAGAAAGGAAAAAGAAAAAGGAAGGAAAGAAAGAGAGAAAGAAAAGAAAGAAAAAAGAAAGGAAAGGAAAGAAACGAGAAAGAAAGAAAAGGAAAGAGAGAAAAGAAAGAAAAAGGGAAAAAAAGAAAGGAAAGGAAAAGGAAAAAGAGAGAGAAAGAAAGAGAGAGAAAGAAAGAGACAGAGAGAAAAAGATACAGAGAAAGAGAGAGACAGAAAGAGAGAGACAGAGACAGAGACCAAGAAAGAGAGAGAGAGAAAGGGAGAAAGAGACAGAGAGAAAGAGAAAGAAAAAGAGAGAAAGGAAGAAAGAGAAAGAAAGAGAGACAGAGAGGAAGAAAAAGAGGCAGAAAGAAAGAAGGAAGAAAGAAAGAATGGAAGGAAGAGAGAAAGAAGAAAGGAAAGAAAGAAAGAAAGAAAGAGAAAGGAGAGAGGGAAGAAAGGAAAGAAGAAAAGAAAAGAAAGGAAGGAAGAAAAAAGAAAGAAAGAGAGAAAGAAAGAAAGAAGGAAGGAAGAAAGAATGGAAGGAAGAGAGAGAGAGAGAGAGAGAGAGAGAGGGAGAGAGAGGGAGAGAGGGAGAGAGAGAGAGTGTGAAAGGGGCTGTGGAGAGGTGGTTTGTCCGCAGAGCTGACGTGAATCACCTTGTAGACTATTGACTGTATGGGCACGGTCTGACTTTATCCTTCTCTGTCCCCCTGTCCTGTCTGTCTGTCCCCCTGTCCCCCTGCCCTCGTCCATGTGTCTCCCTGTCCTCCTGTCCCCCGTCCCCATGTCCCCATGTCCGTGTGTCCCCATGTCCCCCTGTCCATGTGTCCACCTGTCCCCCTGTCCCCACGTCAATGTGTCCATGTGTCCCCCTGTCCATGTGTCCCCATATCCCCATGTCCGTGTGTCCCCTGTCCCACGTCAATGTGTCCCCCTGCCCATGTGTCCCCATGTCCCTCTGTCCGTGTGTCCCCATGTTCCTCTTTCCATGTGTCCCCCTGTCCCACGTCAATGTGTCCCTGTCCCTGTGTCCCCATGTCGCTCTGTCCATGTGTCCCCCTGTCCCACGTCCATGTGTCCCCATGTCCCCCTGTCCCCATGTCCATGTGTCTTCATGTCCCTCTGTCCATGTGTCCCCCTGTCCCTGTCATTGTGTCCCCCTGTCCCCCATCAATGTGTCCCCATGTCCCCCTGTCCCCATGTCCATGTGTCCCCCTGTCCCCCATCAATGTGTCCCCCTGTCCCCCATCAATGTGTCCCCATGTCCATGTGTCTCCATGTCCCCATGTCCATGTGTCCCCCCGTCCCCCATCAATGTGTCCCCCTGTCCCCCATCAATGTGTCCCCATGTCCATGTGTCCCCATGTCCCTCTGTCCATGTGTCCCCCTGTCCCTGTCATTGTGTCCCCATGTCCCCCATGTCCATGTGTCCCCATGTCCCTCTGTCCATGTGTGCCCCTGTCCCCCGTCATTGTGTCCCCCTGTCCCCATGTCAATGTGTCCCCATGTCCCTCTGTCCGTGTGTCCCCATGTTCCTCTTTCCATGTGTCCCCCTGTCCCACGTCAATGTGTCCCTGTCCATGTGTCCCCATGTCCCTCTGTCCATGTGTCCCCCTGTCCCCCATCAATGTGTCCCCATGTCCCCCTGTCCCCATGTCCATGTGTCTCCATGTCCCCCTGTCCCCCTGTCCCTGTGTCCCTGTGTCCCCCTGTCCCCCGTCCCTGTGTCCCCATGTCCCCCTGTCCATGTGTCCCCATGTCCCCCTGTCCCCCTGTCCCCTTGTCCCTGTGTCCCCATGTCCCCCTGTCCCCCTGTCTCTCTGTCCCCCTGTCCCTGTGTCCCCATGTCCCCCTGTCCATGTGTCTCCATGTCCCCCTGTCCCCCTGTCCCCTTGTCCCTGTGTCCCCATGTCCCCCTGTCTCTGTGTCCCCCTGTCCCCCTGTCCCTGTGTCCCCATGTCCCCCTGTCCCTGTGTCCCCATGTCCCTCTGTCCATGTGTCCCCTGTCCCTGTCCATGTGTCCCCATGTCCCCCTGTCCCCATGTCCATGTGTCTTCATGTCCCTCTGTCCATGTGTCCCCCTGTCCCTGTCATTGTGTCCCCCTGTCCCCATGTCCATGTGTCCCCATGTCCCCCTGTCTCCATGTCCATGTGTCCCCATGTCCCCCTGTCTCCATGTCCATGTGTCCCCCTGTCACCCATCAATGTGTCCCCATGTCAATGTGTCCCCATGTCCCTCTGTCCGTGTGTCCCCATGTTCCTCTTTCCATGTGTCCCCCTGTCCCACGTCAATGTGTCCCTGTCCATGTGTCCCCATGTCCCTCTGTCCATGTGTCCCCCTGTCCCCCATCAATGTGTCCCCATGTCCCCCTGTCCCCATGTCCATGTGTCTCCATGTCCCCCTGTCCCCCTGTCCCTGTGTCCCTGTGTCCCCCTGTCCCCCGTCCCTGTGTCCCCATGTCCCCCTGTCCATGTGTCCCCATGTCCCCCTGTCCCCCTGTCCCCTTGTCCCTGTGTCCCCATGTCCCCCTGTCCCCCTGTCTCTCTGTCCCCCTGTCCCTGTGTCCCCATGTCCCCCTGTCCATGTGTCTCCATGTCCCCCTGTCCCCCTGTCCCCTTGTCCCTGTGTCCCCATGTCCCCCTGTCTCTGTGTCCCCCTGTCCCCCTGTCCCTGTGTCCCCATGTCCCCCTGTCCCTGTGTCCCCATGTCCCTCTGTCCATGTGTCCCCTGTCCCTGTCCATGTGTCCCCATGTCCCCCTGTCCCCATGTCCATGTGTCTTCATGTCCCTCTGTCCATGTGTCCCCCTGTCCCTGTCATTGTGTCCCCCTGTCCCCATGTCCATGTGTCCCCATGTCCCCCTGTCTCCATGTCCATGTGTCCCCATGTCCCCCTGTCTCCATGTCCATGTGTCCCCCTGTCCCCCATCAATGTGTCCCCATGTCCATGTGTCCCCCATGTCCCTCTGTCCATGTGTCCCCCTGTCCCCCATCAATGTGTCCCCATGTCCCCATGTCCCCCTGTCCCTGTGTCCCCATGTCCCTCTGTCCATGTGTCCCCCTGTCCCCATGTCCATGTGTTCCCATGTCCCTCTGTCCATGTGTCCCCCTGTCCCCCATCATTGTGTCCCCATGTCCCCCTGGCCCCATGTCCATGTGTTCCCATGTCCCTCTGTCCATGTGTCCCCCTGTCCCCCATCATTGTGTCCCCATGTCCCCCTGTCCTCATGTCCATGTGCCCCATGTCCCTCTGTCCATGTGTCCCCCTGTCCCTGTTATTGTGTCCCCATATCCCCCTGTCCCCCTGTCCATGTGTCCCCATGTCCCCCTGTCCCCATGTGCATGTCTCTCCATGTCCCCCTGTCCCCCTGTCATTGTGTCCCCATGTCCCCCTGTCCCTGTGTCCCCATGTCCCCCTGTCCCCCTGTCCCTGTGTCCCCATGTCCCCCTGTCCCCCTGTCCCTGTGTCCCCATGTCCCCCTGTCCCCCTGTCCCTGTGTCCCCATGTCCCCCTGTCCATGTGTCTCCATGTCCCTCTGTCCATGTGTCCCCTTACCCCCCGTTCCCGTGTCCCCACGTCCCCCTGTCCCCTTGTCCCCCCTGCCCTCGCCCCCCCGTGTCCCCCGCCCAGCGGCCATGTTCGCCAACGCGTCGTCGTCGTGGTCGTCGTGGTCGCCGGGGCTGGACAACGCCACTCTGCTGGCGCTGCGCGACGCGCGGGTGTCGGCGGCCGTGCCGGCCGTGTTCCTGCTGGTGGCGGCCGTGAGCGTCCCGGTGAACCTGCTGTCGCTGTGGGCGCTGTGGCACCGCGCGGGCCCCGCGTCGCCGGCCTCGGTGCTGCTGGGCCACCTGGCGCTCACGGACCTGGCGCTGGCCGCCGTGCTGCCCCTGCAGGCCGCCTACCACCTGCGCGGACACTGGGCGCTGGGCCCGCGGCCGTGCGCGGCCGTCACGGTGGCCTTCTACGCCGACATGTACGTGTCGGTGCTCACCGTGGCGCTCATCGGCGCCGACCGCTACCTGGCCGTGGCCCGGCCCCTGGCGGCCGCCCGCTGGAGGAGGCCCGGCCCCGCGGCCGCCGCCTGTCTGGCCTGCTGGGCGCTCGTGCTGGCCGCCCTGTCCCCGCTGGCGGCGGCCGACCTGACGTTCGTCGTGCGGCCGCTGGGCGTCGTCACCTGCTTCGACGTGCTGCCCTGGACGCTGCTGCCCGGCCCCGGGGCCTGGGCCGCCTTCCTGCTCGCGCTGGTCGCCGGCCTCTTCCTGCTGCCCTTCGCCGTCACCGTGGGCTGCTACGTGGCCACCATCCGCTGCCTGCTGCGCGCCGCCCGCCGCCACCGCCGCGACCACCGGGAGGAGCGCTGGGCGGCAGAGGGAGAGCGCGGGCGGAGAGACCACGGGGCAGAAGGTCGCGGAGCAGGAGGTCGCCGGCGGAGAGACCACGGGGCAGAAGATCGCGGAGCAGGAGGCCGCGGAGCAGAAGATCGCGGGTGGAGAGACCGCGGAGCAGAAGGTCACGGAGCAGAAGGTCACGGAGCAGAAGGTTGCGGGCGGAGAGGCCACGGAGCAGAAGGTTGCGGGCGGAGAGGCCACGGAGCAGAAGGTCACAGGCAGAGAGAACACGGAGCAGAAGATCGCGGGCGGGGAGACCACGGAGCAGAAGATCGTGGAGCAGAAGGTCGTGGGCGGGGAGACCACGGAGCAGAAGGTCGTGGAGCAGAAGGTCGTGGGCGGGGAGACCACGGAGCAGAAGGTCGTGGAGCAGAAGGTCGTGGGCCGGGAGACCACGGAGCAGAAGATCGCGGAGAAGGAGGCCGCGGAGCAGGAGGCCACGGGGCAGAAGATCGCGGAACAGGAGGCCGCGGAGCAGAAGATCGCAGGCAGAGAGACCACGGAGCTGAAGATCGCGGGTGGAGAGACCACGGAGCAGAAGATCGCGGAGCAGGAGGTCGCGGGCAGAGAGACCACGGAGCAGAAGATCGCGGAGCAGGAGGCCGCGGAGCAGAAGATCGCGGAGAAGGAGGCCGCGAAGCAGAAGATCGCGGAGCAGAAGGTCGCGGAGCAGAAGGTCACGGAGCAGAAGGCCACCAAGCAGAAATTCGCGGGCAGAGAGACCACGGAGCAGAAGACCACGGAGCAGAAGATCGCGGAGCAGGAGGCCGCGGAGCAGAAGGTTGCGGAGCAGGAGGCCACCAAGCAGAAGATCGCGGAGCAGAAGGTCGCGGAGCAGAAGGCCACCAAGCAGAAGATCGCGGGCAGAGAGACCACGGAGCAGGAGGCCGCGGAGCAGAAGGTCGCGGAGCAGGAGGCCACGGAGCAGAAGGTCGCGGAGCAGAAGGTCGCGGAGCAGAAGGCCACCGAGCAGAAGATCGCAGGCAGAGAGACCACGAAACAGAAGGCCACGGAGCAGGAGGCCGCGGAACAAGGGGCCACGGCAGAGGAGGCCGCGGGAGGGGAGGCCGCGGGGCCGGAGGCGTCGTGAGCGGGGGCGGCCAAGGCGGGCACCGCCGGGCCGTGGCGCTGGCGGCCGTGGTGCTGCTGAGCTTCGTGAGCTGCTACGGCCCCAACAACGTGGTGCTGGTGGCGCACGTGGTGGCCCGGCTCTTCTACGGGCGCAGCTTCTACACGGCCTACAAGCTCACCCTGTGCCTCAGCTGCCTCAGCAACGCCCTGGACCCCTTCATCTACTACTTCGCCTCCAGGGAGTTCCAGAGACGCCTGCGGGACTACCTGTCCGCCCTGCCCTGCCGGCCGCGGGCGCGACGGCGGGCGCGGAGCGGGGGGCACGCGGCCCTCCTGGGCTCGCGGGAGAGGAGGGAGAGCGGATGCTGAGAGGGCCGGCGCACCGGCAGCCACGTCGCCACGGGAGGACGTGTGCCGAGAGGGCTGGGGCTGCGGTTCCCGTTCCGGGGCCGGGAGGACCGTGGGGAGTCCCAGCTCCCGTGACAGCGCCCCACGCGGGGACGGGCCCCCCACACCCACCCAACACGGGGTGCTGATCGCCCACCCACCCCGCTGAGCTCCGCCCAGCACCCATGATGCCGTGGGGGGCGTTGGCCCACGTGGATCCGGGTTCGATTAAAAGGAAAGGGCGGCCGAGAACGTGCTTGTTTGGGGGCCCGGAAGGAGGTGGGGGCGACAGGGCGGCTCGGATGCGTGACCCTGGGCGGGGGAATCTGAGGGGGGAGCAGCTCACCTGAGCTCACACACCTGTCTGCTACCTGCACAGGTGAGCCCCGGATCTCTGTCTGTCTCTCTCTCTCTCTCTCTCTCGCTCGCTCTTACACACACACACTCACTTGTCTGCTCCCTGCACAGGTGTCTCCACAGGTCACTCTCCTGAGCTCACACACCTGTCTGCTACCTGCACAGGTGAGCCCCGGATCTCTCTCTCTCTCTCTCTCTCTCTCTCTCTCTCTCTCTTTCGCTCGCTCGCTCGCTCTTACACACACACACTCACTTGTCTGCTCCCTGCACAGGTGTCTCCATAGGTCACTCTCCTGAGCTCACACACCTGTCTGCTACCTGCACAGGTGAGCCCCGGATCTCTCTCTCTCTCTCTCTCTCTCTCTCTTTCGCTCGCTCGCTCGCTCTTACACACACACACTCACTTGTCTGCTCCCTGCACAGGTGTCTCCATAGGTCACTCACCTGAGCTCACACACCTGTCTGCTACCTGCACAGGTGAGCCCCGGATCTCTCTCTCTCTCTCTCTCTCTCTCTCTCTTTCGCTCGCTCGCTCGCTCTTACACACACACACTCACTTGTCTGCTCCCTGCACAGGTGTCTCCACAGGTCACTCACCTGAGCTCACACACCTGTCTGCTACCTGCACAGGTGAGCCCCGGATCTCTCTCTCTCTCTCTCTCTCTCTCTCTCTCTCTCTTCGCTCGCTCGCTCGCTCTTACACACACACACTCACTTGTCTGCTCCCTGCACAGGTGTCTCCATAGGTCACTCACCTGAGCTCACACACCTGTCTGCTACCTGCACAGGTGAGCCCCGGATCTCTCTCTCTCTCTCTCTCTCTCTCTCTCTCTCTCTTTCGCTCGCTCGCTCGCTCTTACACACACACACTCACTTGTCTGCTCCCTGCACAGGTGTCTCCATAGGTCACTCTCCTGAGCTCACACACCTGTCTGCTACCTGCACAGGTGAGCCCCGGATCTCTCTCTCTCTCTCTCTCTTTCGCTCGCTCGCTCGCTCTTACACACACACACTCACTTGTCTGCTCCCTGCACAGGTGTCTCCATAGGTCACTCTCCTGAGCTCACACACCTGTCTGATACCTGCACAGGTGAGCCCCGGATCTCTGTCTGTCTCTCTCTCTTTCTCACACGCAAACACACACCTGTCAGTGACCTGCACTGGTGACCCCCCAGATCTCTCTCTGTCTATTTCTCTCTCTCTGTCTCTCTCACACACACAACCAGTCTGCTACCTGCATCGGTGACCCCCAGATATCTCTCTGTCTCTCTCTGTCTCTGTCTCTCTCTCTCTCTCTCACACACACCTGTCTACTCCCGGCACAGGTGTCTCTGCAGGTCATTCACCTGAGCTCACACCCCTGCCAGTTACCTGCACAGACGACCAAATAACCGGCCTCTACACCTGCCCCGTGGCCCCCAGCCCTCAATGTCCTGGCACCAGGGGACCCCAATTTCCCTGCATCAGGGGACGCCAATGTCTCTGCACCAGGGGACGCCAATGTCCCTGCACCAGGGGACCCCAATGTCCCTGCACCTGGGGACACCATGTCCGTGCACCAGGGGACCCCAATGTCCCTGCACCAGGGGACCCCAATGTCCCGGCACCAGGGGACCCCAAAGTCCTGCACCAGGGACCCCAATGTCCCCGCACCAGGGGACCCCAATGTCCTGCACCACGGGACCCCAATGTCCCTGCACCAGGGGACCCCAATGTCCCTGCACCAGGGGACCCCAATGTCTGTGCACCAGGAAACCCCAATGTCCCTGCACCATGGGACCCCAATGTCCAGCACCAGGAGACCCCAATGTCCATGCACCAAGGGACCCAAATATCCTGCACCAGGGGACCCCAATGTCAGTGCACCAGGGGATCCCAATGTCCTGCACCAGGGGACTCCAATGTCCTGCACCAGGGGACCACAATGTCTGTGCACCAGGGGACCCCAATATCCCTGAAGCAGGGGACCCCATTGTCTCTGCACCAGGGGACCCCAATGTCTGTGCACCTGGGGACCCCAATGTCCTGCACCAGGGGACCCCAATGTCCGTGCACCAGTTGACCCCAATGTCCTGCACCAGGGGACCCCAATGTCCGTGTACCAGGGGACCCCAATGTCCGGCACCAGGGACGCCAATGTCCCTGCACCAGGGGACCCCAATATCCTGCACCAGGGGACCCCAATATCCTGCACCAGGGGACCCCAATGTCCGTGTACCAGGGGACCCCAATGTCCGGCACCAGGGACCCCAATGTCCCTGCACCAGGGGACCCCAATATCCTGCACCAGGGGACCCCAATATCCTGCACCAGGGGACCCCAATGTAACTGCACCAGGGAACCCCAATGTCCCTGCACCAGGGGACTCCAATGTCCATGCATAGGGGACCCCAATGATTCTTCACCAGGGGACCCCAATGTCTAGCACCCGGGGACCCCAATGATTCTTCACCAGGGGACCCCAGTGTCCTGCACCAGGAGACCCCAATGTACTGTGCACCAGAGGACGCCAATGTCCTGCACCAGGGGACCCCAATGTTTGTGCACTAGGAGACCCCAATGTCCGCACCAGGGGAGCCCAATGTGCTGCACCAGGAGACCCCAATGTCCTGCACCAGGGGACCCCAATGTCCTGCACCAGGGAACCTCAATGTCCCTGCACCAGGGGACCCCAATGTTCTGCACCAGGGGACCCCAATGTCTCCGCACCAGGGGACACCAATGTCCCTGCACCAGGGGACCCCAATGTCCCTGCACCAGGGGACAGCAATGTTTGTGCACCAGGGGACCCCAATGTCTCCGCACCAGGGGACACCAATGTCCCTGCACCAGGGGACCCCAATGTCCCTGCACCAGGGGACAGCAATGTTTGTGCACCAGGGGACCCCAATGTCCCTGCACCAGGGGACACCAATTTACGTGCACCAGGGGACCCCAATGTCCAGCACCAGGGGACCCCAATGTTTGTGCACCAGGGGACCCCAATGTCCTGCACCAGGGAACCTCATGTCCCTGCACCAGGGGACCCCAATGTCCTGCACCAGGGGACCACAATGTCCTTCCACCATGGGACCCCAATGTCTGTGCACCAGGGGACCCCAATGTCCCTGTACCAGGGGACCCCAATGTCCCTGGACCAGCGGACCCCAATGTCCGTGCACCAGGAGACCCCAATGTCCTGCACCAGGGGACCCCAATGTCCCTGTACCAGGGGACCCCAATGTCCCTGTACCAGGGGACCCCAATGTCCCTGTACAGGGGACCGCAATGTTCTGCACCAGGGGACCCCAATGTCCCTGTACCAGGGGACACCAATGTCCTGCAACAGGGGACCCCAATGTCCTTCACCAGGGAACCTCAATGTCCTGCACCAGGGGACCCCAATGTTCTGCACCAGGGGACCCCAATGTCCCTGTACCAGGGGACCCCAATGTTCTGCACCAGGGGACCCCAATGTCCCTGTACCAGGGGACCCCAATGTTCTGCACCAGGGGACCCCAATGTCCGTGTACCAGGGGACCCCAATGTCCTGCACCAGGGGACCCCAATGTCCCTGCACCAGGGGACCCCAATGTCTCTGCACCAGGGGACCCCAATGTCCCTGCACCAGGGGACCCCAATGTCCCTGCACCAGGGGACCCCAATGTCCCTGCACCACGGGACACCAATGTCTCTGCATCAGGGGACCCCAAAGTATGTGCACCAGGGGACCCCAATGTCCCTGCACCAGGGGACCCCAATGTCCCTGCACCAAGGGACCCCAATGTCTCTGCACCAGGGGACCCCAATGTCCCTGCACCAGGGGACCCCAATGTCTCTGCACCAGGGGACCCCAATGTCCCTGCACCAGGGGACCCCAATGTCCCTGCACCAGGGGACACCAATGTCTCTGCATCAGGGGACCCCAAAGTATGTGCACCAGGGGACCCCAATGTCCCTGCACCAGGGGACTCCAATGTCCATGCATAGGAGACCCCAATGTCTGTGCACCAGGGGACCCCAATGTCCCTGGACCAGGGGACCCCAATGTCTCTGCACCAGGGGACCCCAATGTTCTGCACCAGGGGACCCCAATGTCCAGCACCAGGGGACCCCAATGTCCGTGCACCAGGGGACCCCAATGTCCTGCACCAGGGAACCTCAATGTCCCTGCACCAGGGGACCCCAATGTCCCTGGACCAGGGGACCCCAATGTCCCTGCACCAGGGGACCCCAATGTCCTGCACCAGGAGACCCCAATGTTCTGCACCAGGGGACCCCAATGTCCCTGTACCAGGGGACCCCAATGTCCCTGCACCAGGGGACTCCAATGTCCATGCATAGGGGACCCCAATGTCTCTGCACCAGGGGACCCCAATGTCCCTGGATCAGGGGACCCCAATGTCTCTGCACCAGGGGACCCCAATGTCCAGCACCAGGGGACCCCAATGATTCTTCACCAGGGGACCCCAATGTGCTGCACCAGGGGACCCCAATGTACTGTGCAGCAGGAGACCCCAATGTCCTGCACCAGGGGACCCCAATGTCCTGCACCAGGGAACCTCAATGTCCCTGCACCAGGGGACCCCAATGTGCTGCACCAGGGTACCCCGATGTCCCTGTACCAGGGGACCCCAATGTCCCTGGACCAGGGGACCCCAATGTCCCTGCACCAGGGGACCCCAATGTCCCTGCACCAGGGGACCCCAATGTCCTGCACCAGGAGACCCCAATGTTCTGCACCAGGGGACCCCAATGTCCCTGTACCAGGGGACCCCAATGTCCCTGCACCAGGGTACTCCAATGTCCATGCATAGGGGACCCCAATGTCTCTGCACCAGGGGACCCCAATGTCCCTGGATCAGGGGACCCCAATGTCTCTGCACCAGGGGACCCCAATGTCCAGCACCAGGGGACCCCAATGATTCTTCACCAGGGGACCCCAATGTGCTGCACCAGGGGACCCCAATGTACTGTGCAGCAGGAGACCCCAATGTCCTGCACCAGGGGACCCCAATGTCCTGCACCAGGGGACCCCAATGTCCCTGCACCAGGGGACCCCAATGTGCTGCACCAGGGTACCCCGATGTCCCTGTACCAGGGGACCCCAATGTCCTGCACCAGGGAACCTCAATGTCCCTGCACCAGGGGACCCCAATATCCTGCATCAGGGGACCCCAATGTCCCTGTACCAGGGGACCCCAATGTTCTGCACCAGGGGACCCCAATGTCCGTGCACCAGGGGACCCCAATGTCCTGCACCAGTGGACCCCAATGTTTGTGCACCAGGGGACACCAGTGTCTCTGCACCAGGGGACACCAGTGTCTGTGCACCAGGGGACCCCAATGTCCCTGCACCAGGGGACCCCAATGTCCTGCACCAGGGAACCTCAATGTCCTGCACAAGGGGACCCCAATGTCCTTCCACCATGGGACCCCAATGTCCGGCACCAGGGGACCCCAATGTCCCTGCACCAGGGGACCCCAATGTCCTGCACCAGGGGACTCCAATGTTCTGCACCAGGGGACCCCAATGTCCCTGCACCAGGGGAATCCATAGGGGGCGTGGCCTCAGAGCGAGAGGCGGGACGGAGCGAGTGAGTGACAGCTTCGGAGGGCTGATGTTGGCTGATGGGCGTGGCCGCGGCTTTGTCGCCCTCGTTCATTGGCAGCGGGGCTAGTGGGCGGGGACTATGGTGTGGCTAGACGGCGGGGAGAATGGGCGTGGCTTGGGCGGTGCTTCTGGCTTCGTGGCTCAGGCCTTGTGGGCGTGGCTATAGGCGGACGTCCTCGCTGATTGGCGGTAGGGCCGGAGGGCGTGGCCTGCTGCTGATAGACAGCTGCGACCCTGGGCGTGGCCCGAGCTCGGCCCCTCTCGTTGATTGGCAGCGGGGCTGGTGGGCGTGGACTCTGCAGTTGATAGACAGCGGGGGTGGGGTGAATGGGCGTGGCCTGGGCGTGGCTTCTGGTTGTGTGTCCCTCAGGCTTGTGGGCGTGGCTACATGCGGCCTCACTCGCCGATTGGCGCCTGGGCCGGTGGGCGTGGCCTGGCATTGGGAGCGGTGAGCCTGCGCGTGCTCTCGCTGATTGGCCGCAGGCGCGTGGGCGTGGCCTAATCCTTGCCGCCTTCCCTGACTGGCTGCGGGGGGGGGGGGGGGTTCGTGGCCCTCTGTCTGATTGGCTGCCGAGCGGGGCCGTGGGCGTGGCTTTCCCGGCGGCTATATAGCGGCTCCCGAGCCTCCGCCCCGCGCATTCGGGGCGGGCCGGCGCCATGGTGCTGCTGCCGGTGCTCGGGAAGCTGCAGCACAAGCGCGTGGTGCTGGCCAGCGCGTCCCCGCGTCGCCGGGAGATCCTCAGCAATGCGGTGACCCGGGCCCGGGCCGCCCTGGGGAGGGGGAGGGGGAGGGGGGGGCCTGGCGGGGAATGGTCGGGGCCCGGCGGCGCCCCTCCGGGCGGGCGGCCTGGAGGCGGTGACCTTCGGCCCCCGCCGCCCCCTGACCCCTGACCCCTGACCGCAGGGCCTGCGCTTCGAGGTGGTGCCGTCCCGGTTCCGGGAGACGCTGGACAAGGCGGCCGCGCCCGGGCCCGCGGGCTACGCGGAGGACACGGCCCGGCACAAGGCGCTGGAGGTGGCGCGGCGGCTGCACCAGGTGGGCGGGGGTGCGGGGTGCGGGGTGCTGGGTGCTGAGTCTGGGTGCTGGGTGCTGAGTCTGGGTGCTGGGTGCTGAGTCTGGGTGCTGGGTGCTGAGTCTGAGTGCTGGGTGCTGGGTGCTGAGTCTGGGTGCTGGGTGCTGAGTCTGGGTGCTGGGTGCTGAGTCTGGGTGCTGAGTCTGGGTGCTGGGTGCTGAGTCTGGGTGCTGAGTCTGGGTGCTGGGTGCTGAGTCTGGGTGCTGGGTGCTGGGTGCTGAGTGCTGGGTGCTGAGTCTGGGTGCTGAGTGCTGGGTGCTGAGTGCTGGGTGCTGAGTCTGGGTGCTGGGTGCTGAGTCTGGGTGCTGGGTGCTGAGTCTGGCTGCTGGGTTCTGAGTCTGGGTGCTGAGTCTGGGTGCTGGGTGCTGGGTGCTGAGTGCTGGGTGCTGAGTCTGGGTGCTGGGTGCTGAGTCTGGGTGCTGGGTGCTGAGGCTGGGTGCTGAGTCTGGGTGCTGGGTGCTGAGTCTGGGTGCTGGGTGCTGAGGCTGGGTGCTGAGTCTGGGTGCTGGGTGCTGAGTCTGGGTGCTGGGTGCTGAGGCTGGGTGCTGAGTCTGGGTGCTGGGTGCTGGGTGCTGAGTCTGGGTGCTGGGTGCTGGGTGCTGAGTCTGGGTGCTCAGTGCTGGGTGCTGAGTCTGGGTGCTGGGTGCTGAGTCTGTGTGCTGGGTGCTGAGTCTGAGTGCTGGGTGCTGGGTGCTGAGGCTGGGTGCTGAGTCTGGGTGCTGGGTGCTGAGTCTGGGTGCTGAGTCTGGGTGCTGGGTGCTGAGTCTGAGTGCTGGGTGCTGGGTGCTGAGTCTGGGTGCTGGGTGCTGAGTCTGGGTGCTGGGTGCTGAGTCTGGGTGCTGGGTGCTGAGACTGGGTGCTGAGTCTGGGTGCTGGGTGCTGAGTCTGGGTGCTGAGTCTGGGTGCTGGGTCTGGGTGCTGAGTCTGGGTGCTGGGTGCTGAGTCTGGGTGCTGAGTCTGGGTGCTGAGTCTGGGTGCTGAGTCTGGGTGCTGGGTGCTGAGTCTGGGTGCTGGGTGCTGGGTGCTGGGTGCTGAGTCTGGGTGCTGAGTCTGGGTGCTGGGTGCTGAGTCTGGGTGCTGGGTGCTGAGTCTGGGTGCTGGGTGCTGAGTCTGAGTGCTGGGTGCTGGGTGCTGAGGCTGGGTGCTGAGTCTGGGTGCTGGGTGCTGAGTCTGGGTGCTGAGTCTGGGTGCTGAGTCTGGGTGCTGGGTGCTGGGTGCTGAGTCTGGGTGCTGAGTCTGGGTGCTGAGTCTGGGTGCTGAGTCTGGGTGCTGAGTCTGGGTGCTGGGTGCTGAGTCTGGGTGCTGGGTGCTGAGTCTGGGTGCTGAGTCTGGCTGCTGGGTTCTGAGTCTGGGTGCTGGGTGCTGAGTCTCGGTGCTGGGTGCTGAGTCTGGGTGCTGAGTCTGGGTGCTGAGTGCTGGGTGCTGAGTCTGGGTGCTGGGTGCTGAGTCTGGGTGCTGGGTGCTGGGTGCTGAGTCTGGGTGCTGGGTGCTGAGTCTGAGTGCTGGGTGCTGGGTGCTGAGGCTGGGTGCTGAGTCTGGGTGCTGGGTGCTGGGTGCTGAGTCTGGGTGCTGGGTGCTGAGTCTGGGTGCTGAGTCTGGGTGCTGGGTGCTGAGTCTGAGTGCTGGGTGCTGGGTGCTGAGTCTGGGTGCTGGGTGCTGAGTCTGGGTGCTGGGTGCTGAGTCTGGGTGCTGGGTGCTGAGACTGGGTGCTGAGTCTGGGTGCTGGGTGCTGAGTCTGGGTGCTGAGTCTGGGTGCTGGGTCTGGGTGCTGAGTCTGGGTGCTGGGTGCTGAGTCTGGGTGCTGAGTCTGGGTCCTGAGTCTGGGTGCTGAGTCTGGGTGCTGAGTCTGGGTGCTGGGTGCTGAGTCTGGGTGCTGAGTCTGGGTGCTGAGTCTGGGTGCTGAGTCTGGGTGCTGAGTCTGGGTGCTGGGTGCTGAGTCTGGGTGCTGGGTGCTGGGTGCTGGGTGCTGAGTCTGGGTGCTGGGTGCTGAGTCTGGGTGCTGAGTCTGGGTGCTGAGTCTGGGTGCTGGGTGCTGAGTCTGGGTGCTGGGTGCTGAGTCTGGGTGCTGGGTGCTGAGTCTGAGTGCTGGGTGCTGGGTGCTGAGGCTGGGTGCTGAGTCTGGGTGCTGGGTGCTGAGTCTGGGTGCTGAGTCTGGGTGCTGAGTCTGGGTGCTGGGTGCTGGGTGCTGAGTCTGGGTGCTGGGTGCTGAGTCTGGGTGCTGAGTCTGGGTGCTGGGTGCTGAGTCTGGGTGCTGGGTGCTGAGTCTGGGTGCTGGGTGCTGAGTCTGGGTGCTGAGTGCTGGGTGCTGAGTGCTGGGTGCTGAGTGCTGGGTGCTGAGTGCTGGGTGCTGAGTCTGGGTGCTGAGTCTGGGTGCTGAGTGCTGGGTGCTGAGTCTGGGTGCTGGGTGCTGAGGCTGGGTGCTGAGTCTGGGTGCTGGGTGCTGAGTCTGGGTGCTGAGTCTGGGTGCTGGGTGCTGAGTGCTGGGTGCTGAGTCTGGGTGCTGAGTCTGGGTGCTGGGTGCTGAGTCTGGGTGCTGGGTGCTGAGTCTGGGTGCTGGGTGCTGAGTCTGGGTGCTGGGTGCTGAGTCTGGGTGCTGAGTCTCGGTGCTGGGTGCTGAGTCTGGGTGCTGGGTGCTGGGTGCTGAGTCTGGGTGCTGGGTGCTGAGTCTGGGTGCTGGGTGCTGGGTGCTGAGTCTGGGTGCTGGGTGCTGAGTCTGGGTGCTGGGTGCTGGGTGCTGAGTCTGGGTGCTGAGTCTGGGTGCTGGGTGCTGAGTCTGGGTGCTGGGTGCTGAGTCTGAGTGCTGGGTGCTGGGTGCTGAGTCTGGGTGCTGGGTGCTGAGTCTGGGTGCTGAGTCTGGGTGCTGAGTCTGGGTGCTGGGTGCTGGGTGCTGAGTCTGGGTGCTGTGTCTGGGTGCTGAGTCTGGGTGCTGGGTGCTGAGTCTGGGTGCTGGGTGCTGAGTCTGGGTGCTGGGTGCTGAGTCTGGGTGCTGGGTCCTGAGTCTGGGTGCTGGGTCTGGGTGCTGGGTGCTGAGTCTGGGTGCTGGGTGCTGAGTCTGGGTGCTGGGTGCTGGGTCTGGGTGCTGAGTCTGGGTGCTGGGTGCTGAGTCTGGGTGCTGGGTCCTGAGTCTGGGTGCTGAGTCTGGGTGCTGGGTGCTGAGGCTGGGTGCTGAGTCTGGGTGCTGGGTGCTGAGTCTGGGTGCTGGGTGCTGAGTCTGGGTGGTGGGTGCTGGGTGCTGGGTCCCTGTGCCCAGTCGTTCGCCGCCCGTCATGTGACCCTCTCTCCCCCCAGAAGGACCTGCGGACGCCGGACATCGTCATCGGAGCCGACACCATCGTGGTGAGACCCCAACACACTCCCCCACCCCCACCCACGGGTGCTGGGCCTCCAGACTCAGTACCCAGACTCAGCACCCAGTACCAGGGGCACCCGGACTCAGCACCCAGTCAGGGACACCCAGTCAGGGACACCCAGTCAGGGACCCTAGAGTCAGGGACACCCAGAGTCAGGGACACCCAGTCATGGACACCCAGAGTCAGGGACACCCTGTCAGGGACACCCAGAGTCAGGGACAGCCTGAGTAAGGGACACCCAGTCAGGGACACCCTGTCAGGGACACCCAGAGTCAGGGACACCCAGAGTCAGGGACACCCAGTCAGGGACACCCTGTCAGGGACACCCAGAGTCAGGGACACCCAGAGTCAGGGACACCCAGAGTCAGGGACACCCAGTCAGGGACACCCTGTCAGGGACACCCAGAGTCAGGGACACCCAGAGTCAGGGACACCCAGAGTCAGGGACACCCAGAGTCAGGGACACCCTGTCAGGGACACCCAGAGTCAGGGACACCCAGAGTCAGGGACACCCTGTCAGGGACACCCAGAGTCAGGGACTCCCAGAGTCAGGGACACCCAGAGTCAGGGACACCCAGAGTCAGGGACACCCAGAGTCAGGGACTCCCAGAGTCAGGGACACCCAGAGTCAGGGACACCAAGAGTCAGGGACTCCCAGAGTCAGGGACACCCAGAGTCAGGGACTCCCAGAGTCAGGGACACCCAGTCAGGGACACCCAGAGTCAGGGACACCCAGAGTCAGGGACACCCAGTCAGGGACACCCAGTCTGAGACACCCAGAGTCAGGGACACCCAGAGTCAGGGACACCCAGTCAGGGACACCCAGAGTCAGGGACACCCTGTCAGGGACACCCAGAGTCAGGGACTCCCAGAGTCAGGGACACCCAGAGTTAGGGACACCCAGTCAGGGACACCCTGAGTCAGGGACACCCAGAGTCAGGGACACCCAGAGTCAGGGACACCCAGTCAGGGACACCCGGAGTCAGGAACACCCTGTCAGGGACACCCAGAGCCAGGGACACCCAGAGTCAGGGACTCCCAGAGTCAGGGACACCCAGAGTCAGGGACACCCAGAGTCAGGGACTCCCAGAGTCAGGGACACCCAGAGTCAGGGACTCCCAGAGTCAGGGACACCCAGTCAGGGACACCCAGAGTCAGGGACACCCAGAGTCAGGGACTCCCAGAGTAAGGGACACCCAGAGTCAGGGACTCCCAGAGTCAGGGACACCCAGAGTCAGGGACACCCAGAGTCAGGGACACCCAGTCAGGGACACACAGAGTCAGGGACACCCTGTCAGGGACACCCAGAGTCAGGGACACCCAGAGTCAGGGACACCCAGTCAGGGACACACAGAGTCAGGGACACCCTGTCAGGGACTCCCAGAGTCAGGGACACCCAGAGTCAGGGACTCCCAGAGTCAGGGACACCCAGAGTCAGGGACACCCAGAGTCAGGGACACCCAGAGTCAGGGACACCCAGAGTCAGGGACACCCAGAGTCAGGAACACCCTGTCTGGGACACCCAGAGCCAGGGACTCCCAGAGTCAGGGACACCCAGAGTCAGGGACACCCAGAGTCAGGGACTCCCAGAGTCAGGGACTCCCAGAGTCAGGGACACCCAGAGTCAGGGACTCCCAGAGTCAGGGACACCCAGAGTCAGGGACACCCAGAGTCAGGGACACCCAGAGTCAGGGACTCCCAGAGTCAGGGACACCCAGCGTCAGGGACACCCAGAGTCAGGGACACCCAATCAGGGACACCCTGAGTCAGGGACACCCAGTCTGAGACACCCAGAGTCAGGGACACCCAGTCAGGGACACCCAGAGTCAGGGACTCCCAGAGTCAGGGACACCCAGAGTCAGGGACACCCAGTCATGGACACCCTGAGTCAGGGACACCCAGAGTCAGGGACACCCAGAGTCAGGGACACCCAGTCAGGGACACCCAGAGTCAGGGACTCCCAGAGTCAGGGACACCCAGAGTCAGGGACACCCAGTCAGGGACACCCAGAGTCAGGGACACCCAGAGTCAGGGACACCCAGTCAGGGACACCCAGAGTCAGGAACACCCTGTCAGAGATACCCAGAGCCAGGGACACCCAGAGTCAGGGACACCCAGAGTCAGGGACACCAAGAGTCAGGGACACCCAGTCAGGGACACCCAGAGTCAGGGACACCCTGTCAGGGACACCCAGAGTCAGGGACTCCCAGAGTCAGGGACACCCAGAGTCAGGGACACCCAGAGTCAGGGACACCCAGAGTCAGGGACACCCAGAGTCAGGGACACCCAGAGTCAGGGACACCCAGTCAGGGACACCCTGAGTCAGGGACACCCAGTCTGAGACACCCAGAGTCAGGGACACCCAGAGTCAGGGACACCCAGTCAGGGACACCCAGTCAGGGACACCCTTAGTCAGGGACACCCAGAGTCAGGGACACCCAGTCATGGACACCCTGTCAGGGACACCCAGAGTCAGGGACACCCAGAGTCAGGAACACCCTGTCAGGGACACCCAGAGTCAGGAACTCCCAGAGTCAGGAACTCCCAGAGTCAGGGACTCCCAGAGTCAGGGACACCCAGAGTCAGGGACACCCAGTCATGGACACCCTGTCAGGGACACCCAGAGTCAGGGACACCCAGAGTCAGGAACACCCTGTCAGGGACACCCAGAGTCAGGAACTCCCAGAGTCAGGAACTCCCAGAGTCAGGGACACCCAGAGTCAGGGACACCCAGAGTCAGGGACACCCAGTCAGGAACACCCTTAGTCAGGGACACCCAGTCTGGGACACCCAGAGTCAGGGACACCCAGAGTCAGGGACACCCAGAGTCAGGGACTCCCAGAGTCAGGGACACCCAGAGTCAGGGACACCCAGAGTCAGGGACACCCAATCAGGGACACCCAGAGTCAGGAACACCCAGAGTCAGGGACACCCAGAGTCAGGGACACCCAGTCAGGAACACCCTTAGTCAGGGACACCCAGTCTGGGACACCCAGAGTCAGGGACACCCAGAGTCAGGGACACCCAGAGTCAGGGACACCCAGTCTGGGACACCCAGAGTCAGGGACACCCAGAGTCAGGGACACCCAGAGTCAGGGACTCCCAGAGTCAGGGACACCCAGAGTCAGGGACACCCAGTCAGGGACACCCTTAGTCAGGGACACCCAGAGTCAGGGACACCCAGAGTCAGGGACTCCCAGAGTCAGGGACACCCAGAGTCAGGGACACCCAGAGTCAGGAACTCCCAGAGTCAGGGACACCCAGATTCAGGGACTCCCAGAGTCAGGGACACCCAGAGTCAGGGACACCCAGAGTCAGGGACACCCAGAGTCAGGGACACCCAGTCAGGGACACCCTGTCAGGGACACCCAGAGTCAGGGACACCCAGAGTCAGGAACACCCTGTCAGGGACACCCAGAGTCAGGGACACCCAGAGTCAGGGACTCCCAGAGTCAGGGACACCCAGTCAGGGACACCCAGAGTCAGGAACACCCAGAGTCAGGGACACCCAGAGTCAGGGACACCCAGTCAGGGACACCCTTAGTCAGGGACACCCAGTCTGGGACACCCAGAGTCAGGGACACCCAGAGTCAGGGACACCCAGAGTCAGGGACTCCCAGAGTCAGGGACACCCAGAGTCAGGGACACCCAGAGTCAGGGACACCCAGTCAGGGACACCCTGAGTCAGGGACACCCAGTCTGAGACACCCAGAGTCAGGGACACCCAGAGTCAGGGACACCCAGTCAGGGACACCCAGAGTCAGGGACACCCTGTCAGGGACTCCCAGAGTCAGGGACTCCCAGAGTCAGGGACACCCAGAGTCAGGGACACCCAGTCAGGGACACCCTTAGTCAGGGACACCAAGTCTGGGACACCCAGAGTCAGGGACACCCCCAGAGTCAGGGACTCCCAGAGTCAGGGACACCCAGAGTCAGGGACACCCAGAGTCAGGGACTCCCAGAGTCAGGGACACCCAGAGTCAGGGACTCCCAGAGTCAGAGACACCCAGAATCAGGGACACCCAGAGTCAGGGACACCCAGAGTCAGGGACACCCAGAGTCAGGGACTCCCAGAGTCAGGGACACCCAGAGTCAGGGACACCCAGAGTCAGGGACTCCCAGAGTCAGAGACACCCAGAGTCAGGGACTCCCAGAGTCAGGGACACCCAGAGTCAGGGACACCCAATCAGGGACACCCAGAGTCAGGAACACCCTGTCAGGGACACCCAGAGTCAGGGACTCCCCGAGTCAGGGACACCCAGAGCCAGGGACACCCAGAGTCAGGGACTCCCAGAGTCGGGGACACCCAGAGTCAGCGACTCCCAGAGTCAGGGACACCCAGAGTCAGGGACACCCAGTCAGGGACACCCAGAGTCAGGGACACCCAGAGTCAGGGACACACAGAGCCAGGGACACCCAGAGTCAGGGACTCCCAGAGTCAGGGACACCCAGAGTCAGGGACTCCCAGAGTCAGGGACACCCAGAGTCAGGGACACCCAGAGTCAGGGACACCCAGAGTCAGGGACTCCCAGAGTCAGGGACACCCAGAGTCAGGGACACCCAGAGTCAGGGACACCCAATCAGGGACACCCAGAGTCAGGGACACCCAGAGTCAGGAACACCCTGTCAGGGACACCCAGAGTCAGGGACACCCAGAGTCAGGAACTCCCAGAGTCAGGGACACCCAGAGTCAGGGACACCCAGAGTCAGGAACACCCAGAGTCAGGGACACCCAATCAGGGACACCCAGAGTCAGGAACACCCAGAGTCAGGGACACCCAGAGTCAGGGACACCCAGTCAGGGACACCCTTAGTCAGGGACACCCAGTCTGGGACACCCAGAGTCAGGGACACCCAGAGTCAGGGACACCCAGAGTCAGGGACACCCAGTCAGGGACACCCAGAGTCAGGGACTCCCAGAGTCAGGGACACCCAGAGTCAGGGACACCCAGAGTCAGGGACACCCAGTCAGGGACACCCTGAGTCAGGGACACCCAGTCTGAGACACCCAGAGTCAGGGACACCCAGAGTCAGTGACACCCAGTCACGGACACCCAGTCAGGGACACCCTTAGTCAGGGACACCAAGTCTGGGACACCCAGAGTCAGGGACTCCCAGAGTCAGGGACACCCAGAGTCAGGGACACCCAGAGTCAGGGACTCCCAGAGTCAGAGACACCCAGAGTCAGGGACACCCAGAGTCAGGGACACCCAGAGTCAGGGACACCCAGAGTCAGGGACTCCCAGAGTCAGGGACACCCAGAGTCAGGGACACCCAATCAGGGACACCCAGAGTCAGGAACACCGTGTCAGGGACACCCAGAGTCAGGGACACCCAGAGCCAGGGACACCCAGAGTCAGGGACTCCCAGAGTCAGGGACACCCAGAGTCAGGGACACCCAGAGTCAGGGACACCCAGAGTCAGGGACTCCCAGAGTCAGGGACACCCAGAGTCAGGGACACCCAGAGTCAGGGACTCCCAGAGTCAGGGACACCCAGAGTCAGGGACACCCTGAGTCAGGGACACCCAGTCTGGGACACCCAGAGTCAGGGACACCCAGTCAGGGACACCCAGAGTCAGGAACACCCTGTCAGGGACACCCAGAGCCAGGGACACCCAGAGTCAGGGACTCCCAGAGTCAGGGACACCCAGAGTCAGGGACACCCAGAGTCAGGGACACCAAGAGTCAGGGACTCCCAGAGTCAGGGACACCAAGAGTCAGGGACTCCCAGAGTCAGGGACACCCAGAGTCAGGGACACCCAGTCAGGGACACCCAGTCTGAGACACCCAGAGTCAGGGACACCCAGAGTCAGGGACACCCAGAGTCAGGGACACCCAGAGTCAGGGACACCCAGTCAGGGACACCCAGAGTCAGGGACACCCAGAGTCAAGGACACCCAGAGTCAGGGACTCCCAGAATCAGGGACACCCAGAGTCAGGGACACCCAGAGTAAGGGACAGCCAGTCAGCGACACCCAGTCTGAGACACCCAGAGTCAGGGACTCCCAGAGTCAGGGACACCCAGAGTCAGGGACACCCAGAGTCAGGGACTCCCAGAGTCAGGGACACCAAGAGTCAGGGACTCCCAGAGTCAGGGACACCCAGAGTCAGGGACACCCTGTCAGGGACACCCAGAGTCAGGGACTCCCAGAGTCAGGGACACCCAGTCAGGGACACCCTGAGTCAGGGACACCCTGTCAGGGACACCCAGAGTCAGGGACTCCCAGAGTCAGGGACACCCAGAGTTAGGGACACCCAGTCAGGGACACCCTGAGTCAGGGACACCCTGTCAGGGACACCCAGAGCCAGGGACACCCAGAGTCAGGGACTCCCAGAGTCAGGGACACCCAGAGTCAGGGACACCCAGAGTCAGGGACTCCCAGAGTCAGAGACACCCAGAGTCAGGGACTCCCAGAGTCAGGGACACCCAGAGTCAGGGACTCCCAGAGTCAGGGACACCCAGAGTCAGGGACACCCAGAGTCAGGGACACCCAGTCAGGGACACCCAGAGTCAGGGACACCCTGTCAGGGACACCCAGAGTCAGGGACTCCCAGAGACAGGGACACCCAGAGTCAGGGACACCCAGTCAGGGACACCCAGAGTCAGGGACACCCAGTCAGGGACACCCAGAGTCAGGGACACCCAGAGTCAGGGACACCCTGTCAGGGACACCCAGAGTCAGGGACTCCCAGAGTCAGGGACACCCAGAGTCAGGGACACCCAGAGTCAGGGACTCCCAGAGTCAGGGACACCCAGAGTCAGGGACACCCAGAGTCAGGGACACCCAGAGTCAGGGACACCCAGAGTCAGGGACTCCCAGCGTCAGGGACACCCAGAGTCAGGGACTCCCAGAGTCAGGGACACCGAGTCAGGGACACCCAGAGTCAGGGACACCCAGTCAGGGACACCCAGAGTCAGGGACACCCAGAGTCAGGGACACACAGAGCGAGGGACACCCAGAGTCAGGGACTCCCAGAGTCAGGGACACCCAGAGTCAGGGACTCCCAGAGTCAGGGACACCCAGAGTCAGGGACACCCAGAGTCAGGGACACCCTGTCAGGGACACCCAGAGTCAGGGACACCCAGAGTCAGGGACACCCAGAGTCAGGGACACCCAATCAGGGACACCCAGAGTCAGGGACACCCAGAGTCAGGAACACCCTGTCAGGGACACCCAGAGTCAGGGACACCCAGAGTCAGGAACTCCCAGAGTCAGGAACTCCCAGAGTCAGGGACACCCAGAGTCAGGGACACCCAATCAGGGACACCCAGAGTCAGGGACACCCAGAGTCAGGGACACCCAGAGTCAGGGACACCCAGTCAGGGACACCCTTAGTCAGGGACACCCAGTCTGGGACACCCAGAGTCAGGGACACCCAGAGTCAGGGACACCCAGAGTCAGGGACACCCAGAGTCAGGGACTCCCAGAGTCAGGGACACCCAGAGTCAGGGACACCCAGAGTCAGGGACACCCAGTCAGGGACACCCTGAGTCAGGGACACCCAGTCTGAGACACCCAGAGTCAGGGACACCCAGAGTCAGGGACACCCAGTCAGGGACACCCAGTCAGGGACACCCTTAGTCAGGGACACCAAGTCTGGGACACCCAGAGTCAGGGACTCCCAGAGTCAGGGACACCCAGAGTCAGGGACACCCAGAGTCAGGGACTCCCAGCGTCAGGGACACCCAGAGTCAGGGACTCCCAGAGTCAGGGACACCAGAGTCAGGGACACCCAGAGTCAGGGACACCCAGTCAGGAACACCCAGAGTCAGGGACACCCAGAGTCAGGGACACCCAGAGCCAGGGACACCCAGAGTCAGGGACTCCCAGAGTCAGGGACACCCAGAGTCAGGGACTCCCAGAGTCAGGGACACCCAGAGTCAGGGACACCCAGTCATGGACACCCTGTCAGGGACACCCAGAGTCAGGGACACCCAGAGTCAGGGACACCCAGAGTCAGGGACACCCAATCAGGGACACCCAGAGTCAGGAACACCCTGTCAGGGACACCCAGAGCCAGGGACACCCAGAGTCAGGGACTCCCAGAGTCAGGGACACCCAGAGTCAGGGACACCCAGAGTCAGGGACACCCAGAGTCAGGGACTCCCAGAGTCAGGGACACCCAGAGTCAGGGACTCCCAGAGTCAGGGACACCCAGAGTCAGGGACACCCAGAGTCAGGGACACCCAGTCAGGGACACCCAGAGTCAGGGACACCCAGAGTCAGGGACACCCAGAGCCAGGGACACCCAGAGTCAGGGACTCCCAGAGTCAGGGACACCCAGAGTCAGGGACACCCAGAGTCAGGGACACCCAATCAGGGACACCCAGAGTCAGGAACACCCAGAGTCAGGGACACCCAGAGTCAGGGACACCCAGTCAGGGACACCCTTAGTCAGGGACACCCAGTCTGGGACACCCAGAGTCAGGGACTCCCAGAGTCAGGGACTCCCAGAGTCAGAGACACCCAGAGTCAGGGACACCCAGAGTCAGGGACTCCCAGAGTCAGGGACACCCAGAGTCAGGAACTCCCAGAGTCAGGGACACCCAGAGTCAGGGACTCCCAGAGTCAGGGACACCCAGAGTCAGGGACACCCAATCAGGGACACCCAGAGTCAGGAACACCCTGTCAGGGACACCCAGAGCCAGGGACACCCAGAGTCAGGGACTCCCAGAGTCAGGGACACCCAGTTTCAGGGACACCCAGAGTCAGGGACACCCAGAGTCAGAGACACCCAGAGTCAGGGACACCCAGAGTCAGGGACACCCAGAGTCAGGGACTCCCAGCGTCAGGGACACCCAGAGTCAGGGACACCCAGAGTCAGGGACACCCAGAGTCAGGGACTCCCAGAGTCAGGGACACCCAGAGTCAGGGACACCCAGAGTCAGGGACTCCCAGAGTCAGGGACACCCAGAGTCAGGGACACCCAATCAGGGACACCCGGAGTCAGGAACACCCTGTCAGGGACACCCAGAGGCAGGGACACCCAGAGTCAGGGACTCCCAGAGTCAGGGACACCCAGAGTCAGGGACACCCAGAGTCAGGGACTCCCAGAGTCAGAGACACCCAGAGTCAGGGACAGCCAGAGTCAGGGACACCCAGAGTCAGGGACACCCAGAGTCAGGGACTCCCCGCGTCAGGGACACCCAGAGTCAGGGACACCCAGAGTCAGGGACACCCAGAGTCAGGGACTCCCAGAGTCAGGGACACCCAGAGTCAGGGACTCCCAGAGTCAGGGACACCCAGAGTCAGGGACACCCAGAGTCAGGGACACCCTGTCAGGGACACCCAGAGCCAGGGACACCCAGAGTCAGGGACTCCCAGAGTCAGGGACACCCAGAGTCAGGGACACCCAGAGTCAGGGACTCCCAGCGTCAGGGACACCCAGAGTCAGGGACTCCCAGAGTCAGGGACACCCAGAGTCAGGGACACCCAGAGTCAGGGACACCCAGAGTCAGGGACACCCAGTCAGGGACACCCAGATTCAGGGACACCCAGAGTCAGGGACACACAGAGCCAGGGACACCCAGAGTCAGGGACTCCCAGAGTCAGGGACTCCCAGAGTCAGGGACACCCAGAGTCAGGGACACCCAGAGTCAGGGACACCCTGTCAGGGACACCCAGAGTCAGGGACACCCAGAGTCAGGGACACCCAGAGTCAGGGACACCCAGTCAGGGACACCCTGTAGGGACACCCAGAGTCAGGGACTCCCAGAGTCAGGAACACCCTGTCAGGGACACCCAGAGTCAGGGACACCCAGAGTCAGGGACTCCCAGAGTCAGGGACACCCAGTCAGGGACACCCAGAGTCAGGAACACCCAGAGTCAGGGACACCCAGAGTCAGGGACACCCTGTCAGGGACACCCAGAGCCAGGGACACCCAGAGTCAGGGACTCCCAGAGTCAGGGACACCCAGAGTCAGGGACACCCAGTCAGGGACACCCAGAGTCAGGGACACCCTGTCAGGGACTCCCAGAGTCAGGGACTCCCAGAGTCAGGGACACCCAGAGTCAGGGACACCCAGTCAGGGACACCCTTAGTCAGGGACACCAAGTCTGGGACACCCAGAGTCAGGGACACCCCCAGAGTCAGGGACTCCCAGAGTCAGGGACACCCAGAGCCAGGGACACCCAGAGTCAGGGACTCCCAGAGTCAGGGACAGCCAGAGTCAGGGACACCCAGAGTCAGGGACTCCCAGAGTCAGGGACACCCAGAGTCAGGGACACCCAGTCAGGGACACCCAGAGTCAGGGACACCCAGAGTCAGGGACACACAGAGCCAGGGACACCCAGAGTCAGGGACTCCCAGAGTCAGGGACACCCAGAGTCAGGGACACCCAGAGTCAGGGACACCCAGAGTCAGGGACACCCAGAGTCAGGGACACCCAGAGTCAGGGACACCCAATCAGGGACACCCAGAGTCAGGGATACCCAGAGTCAGGAACACCCTGTCAGGGACACCCAGAGTCAGGGACACCCAGAGTCAGGAACTCCCAGAGTCAGGGACACCCAGAGTCAGGGACACCCAGAGTCAGGAACACCCAGAGTCAGGGACACCCTTAGTCAGGGACACCCAGTCTGGGACACCCAGAGTCAGGGACACCCAGAGTCAGGGACACCCAGAGTCACGGACACCCAGAGTCAGGGACTCCCAGAGTCAGGGACACCCAGAGTCAGGGACACCCAGAGTCAGGGACACCCAGTCAGGGACACCCTGAGTCAGGGACACCCAGTCTGAGACACCCAGAGTCAGGGACACCCAGAGTCAGTGACACCCAGTCACGGACACCCAGTCAGGGACACCCTTAGTCAGGGACACCAAGTCTGGGACACCCAGAGTCAGGGACTCCCAGAGTCAGGGACACCCAGAGTCAGGGACACCCAGAGTCAGGGACTCCCAGAGTCAGAGACACCCAGAGTCAGGGACACCCAGAGTCAGGGACACCCAGAGTCAGGGACACCCAGAGTCAGGGACTCCCAGAGTCAGGGACACCCAGAGTCAGGGACACCCAATCAGGGACACCCAGAGTCAGGAACACCGTGTCAGGGACACCCAGAGCCAGGGACACCCAGAGTCAGGGACTCCCAGAGTCAGGGACACCCAGAGTCAGGGACACCCAGAGTCAGGGACACCCAGAGTCAGGGACTCCCAGAGTCAGGGACACCCAGAGTCAGGGACACCCAATCAGGGACACCCAGAGTCAGGAACACCCTGTCAGGGACACCCAGAGCCAGGGACACCCAGAGTCAGGGACTCCCAGAGTCAGGGACACCCAGAGTCAGGGACACCCAGAGTCAGGGACACCCAGAGTCAGGGACTCCCAGAGTCAGGGACACCCAGAGTCAGGGACTCCCAGAGTCAGGGACACCCAGAGTCAGGGACACCCAGAGTCAGGGACACCCAGTCAGGGACACCCAGAGTCAGGGACACCCAGAGTCAGGGACACCCAGAGCCAGGGACACCCAGAGTCAGGGACTCCCAGAGTCAGGGACACCCAGAGTCAGGGACACCCAGAGTCAGGGACACCCAATCAGGGACACCCAGAGTCAGGAACACCCAGAGTCAGGGACACCCAGAGTCAGGGACACCCAGTCAGGGACACCCTTAGTCAGGGACACCCAGTCTGGGACACCCAGAGTCAGGGACACCCAGAGTCAGGGACACCCAGAGTCAGGGACTCCCAGAGTCAGGGACACCCAGAGTCAGGGACACCCAGAGTCAGGGACACCCAGTCAGGGACACCCTGAGTCAGGGACACCCAGTCTGAGACACCCAGAGTCAGGGACACCCAGAGTCAGGGACACCCAGTCAGGGACACCCAGAGTCAGGGACACCCTGTCAGGGACACCCAGAGTCAGGGACTCCCAGAGTCAGGGACACCCAGAGTCAGGGACACCCAGTCAGGGACACCCTTAGTCAGGGACACCCAGTCTGGGACACCCAGAGTCAGGGACACCCCCAGAGTCAGGGACACCCAGAGTCAGGGACACCCAGAGTCAGGAACTCCCAGAGTCAGGGACACCCAGAGTCAGGGACTCCCAGAGTCAGGGACACCCAGAGTCAGGGACACCCAGAGTCAGGGACTCCCAGAGTCAGAGACACCCAGAGTCAGGGACACCCAGAGTCAGGGACACCCAGAGTCAGGGACACCCAGAGTCAGGGACTCCCAGTCTGAGACACCCAGAGTCAGGGACACCCAGAGGCAGGGACACCCAGAGTCAGGGAATCCCAGAGTCAGGGACACCCAGAGTCAGGGACACCCAGAGTCAGGGACTCCCAGAGTCAGAGACACCCAGAGTCAGGGACACCCAGAGTCAGGGACACCCAGAGTCAGGGACTCCCAGTCTGAGACACCCAGAGTCAGGGACACCCAGAGTCAGGGACTCCCAGAGTCAGGGACTCCCAGAGTCAGGGACACCCAGAGTCAGGGACACCCAATCAGGGACACCCAGAGTCAGGAATACCCTGTCAGGGACACCCAGAGTCAGGGACACCCAGAGTCAGGGACACCCAGAGTCAGGGACACCCAGAGTCAGGGACTCCCAGCGTCAGGGACACCCAGAGTCAGGGACACCCAGAGTCAGGGACACCCAGAGTCAGGGACTCCCAGAGTCAGGGACACCCAGAGTCAGGGACACCCAGAGTCAGGGACTCCCAGAGTCAGGGACACCCAGAGTCAGGGACACCCAATCAGGGACACCCAGAGTCAGGAACACCCTGTCAGGGACACCCAGAGCCAGGGACACCCAGAGTCAGGGACTCCCAGAGTCAGGGACACCCAGAGTCAGGGACACCCAGAGTCAGGGACTCCCAGAGTCAGAGACACCCAGAGTCAGGGACACCCAGAGTCAGGGACACCCAGAGTCAGGGACACCCAGAGTCAGGGACTCCCAGCGTCAGGGACACCCAGAGTCAGGGACACCCAGAGTCAGGGACTCCCAGAGTCAGGGACACCCAGAGTCAGGGACTCCCAGAGTCAGGGACACCCAGAGTCAGGGACACCCAGAGTCAGGGACACCCAGTCAGGGACACCCAGAGTCAGGAACACCCTGTCAGGGACACCCAGAGCCAGGGACACCCAGAGTCAGGGACTCCCAGAGTCAGGGACACCCAGAGTCAGGGACACCCAGAGTCAGGGACTCCCAGCGTCAGGGACACCCAGAGTCAGGGACACCCAGAGTCAGGGACACCCAGAGTCAGGGACACCCAGTCAGGGACACCCAGAGTCAGGGACACCCAGAGTCAGGGACACACAGAGCCAGGGACACCCAGAGTCAGGGACTCCCAGAGTCAGGGACACCCAGAGTCAGGGACTCCCAGAGTCAGGGACACCCAGAGTCAGGGACACCCAGAGTCAGGGACACCCAGAGTCAGGGACACCCAGAGTCAGGTACACCCTGAGTCAGGGACACCCAGAGTCAGGGACACCCAGTCAGGGACACCCTGTCAGGGACACCCAGAGTCAGGGACACCCAGAGTCAGGAACTCCCTGTCAGGGACACCCAGAGTCAGGGACACCCAGAGTCAGGAACTCCCAGAGTCAGGAACTCCCAGAGTCAGGGACACCCAGAGTCAGGGACACCCAGAGTCAGGGACTCCCAGAGTCAGGGACACCCAGAGTCAGGGACACCCAGAGTCAGGGACACCCAGTCAGGGACACCCTGAGTCAGGGACACCCAGTCTGAGACACCCAGAGTCAGGGACACCCAGAGTCAGGGACACCCAGTCAGGGACACCCAGAGTCAGGGACACCCTGTCAGGGACACCCAGAGTCAGGGACTCCCAGAGTCAGGGACACCCAGAGTCAGGGACACCCAGTCAGGGACACCCTTAGTCAGGGACACCAAGTCTGGGACACCCAGAGTCAGGGACACCCCCAGAGTCAGGGACTCCCAGAGTCAGGGACACCCAGAGTCAGGGACACCCAGATTCAGGGACTCCCAGAGTCAGAGACACCCAGAGTCAGGGACACCCAGAGTCAGGGACACCCAGAGTCAGGGACACCCAGAGTCAGGGACTCCCAGCGTCAGGGACACCCAGAGTCAGGGACACCCAGAGTCAGGGACACCCAGAGTCAGGGACTCCCAGAGTCAGGGACACCCAGAGTCAGGGACTCCCAGAGTCAGGGACACCCAGAGTCAGGGACACCCAGAGTCAGGGACACCCAGTCAGGCACACCCAGAGTCAGGAACACCCTGTCAGGGACACCCAGAGCCAGGGACACCCAGAGTCAGGGACTCCCAGAGTCAGGGACACCCAGAGTCAGGGACACCCAGCGTCAGGGACTCCCAGAGTCAGGGACACCCAGAGTCAGGGACTCCCAGAGTCAGGGACACCCAGAGTCAGGGACACCCAGAGTCAGGGACACCCAGTCAGGGACACCCAGAGTCAGGGACACCCAGAGTCAGGGACACACAGAGCCAGGGACACCCAGAGTCAGGGACTCCCAGAGTCAGGGACACCCAGAGTCAGGGACTCCCAGAGTCAGGGACACCCAGAGTCAGGGACACCCAGAGTCAGGGACACCCTGTCAGGGACACCCAGAGTCAGGGACACCCAGAGTCAGGGACACCCAGAGTCAGGGACACCCAATCAGGGACACCCAGAGTCAGGGACACCCAGAGTCAGGAACACCCTGTCAGGGACACCCAGAGTCAGGGACACCCAGAGTCAGGAACTCCCAGAGTCAGGAACTCCCAGAGTCAGGGACACCCAGAGTCAGGGACACCCAGAGTCAGGGACACCCAGAGTCAGGGACACCCAATCAGGGACACCCAGAGTCAGGAACACCCAGAATCAGGGACACCCAGAGTCAGGGACACCCAGTCAGGGACACCCTTAGTCAGGGACACCCAGTCTGGGACACCCAGAGTCAGGGACACCCAGAGTCAGGGACACCCAGAGTCAGGGACACCCAGAGTCAGGGACTCCCAGAGTCAGGGACTCCCAGAGTCAGGGACACCCAGAGTCAGGGACACCCAGTCAGGGACACCCTGAGTCAGGGACACCCAGTCTGAGACACCCAGAGTCAGGGACACCCAGAGTCAGGGACACCCAGTCAGGGACACCCAGAGTCAGGGACACCCTGTCAGGGACACCCAGAGTCAGGGACTCCCAGAGTCAGGGACACCCAGAGTCAGGGACACCCAGTCAGGGACACCCTTAGTCAGGGACACCAAGTCTGGGACACCCAGAGTCAGGGACACCCCCAGAGTCAGGGACTCCCAGAGTCAGGGACACCCAGAGTCAGGGACACCCAGAGTCAGGGACTCCCAGAGTCAGGGACACCCAGAGTCAGGGACTCCCAGAGTCAGGGACACCCAGAGTCAGGGACACCCAGAGTCAGGGACTCCCAGAGTCAGAGACACCCAGAGTCAGGGACACCCAGAGTCAGGGACACCCAGAGTCAGGGACACCCAGAGTCAGGGACTCCCAGTCTGAAACACCCAGAGTCAGGAACACCCAGAGTCAGGGACACCCAGAGTCAGCGACACCCAGAGTCAGGGACACCCAGTCAGGGACACCCTGTCAGGGACACCCAGAGTTAGGGACACCCAGAGTCAGGAACACCCTGTCAGAGACACCCAGAGTCAGGGACACCCAGAGTCAGGAACTCCCAGAGTCAGGAACTCCCAGAGTCAGGGACACCCAGAGTCAGGGACACCCAGAGTCAGGGACACCCAGAGTCAGGGACACCCAGAGTCAGGGACACCCAGTCAGGGACACCCTGAGTCAGGGACACCCAGAGTCAGGGACACCCAGAGTCAGGGACACCCAGAGTCAGGGACACCCAGTCAGGGACACCCAGAGTCAGGGACACCCAGAGTCAGGGACACACAGAGTCAGGGACTCCCAGAGTCAGGGACACCCAGAGTCAGGGACACCCAGAGTCAGGGACACCCTGTCAGGGACACCCAGAGTCAGGGACACCCAGAGTCAGGGACACCCAGAGTCAGGGACACCCAATCAGGGACACCCAGAGTCAGGGACACCCAGAGTCAGGAACACCCTGTCAGGGACACCCAGAGTCAGGGACACCCAGAGTCAGGAACTCCCAGAGTCAGGAACTCCCAGAGTCAGGGACACCCAGAGTCAGGGACACCCAGAGTCAGGGACACCCAATCAGGGACACCCAGAGTCAGGAACACCCAGAGTCAGGGACACCCAGAGTCAGGGACACCCAGTCAGGGACACCCAGAGTCAGGGACACCCAGAGTCAGGGACTCCCAGCGTCAGGGACACCCAGAGTCAGGGACACCCAGAGTCAGGGACTCCCAGAGTCAGGGACACCCAGAGTCAGGGACTCCCAGAGTCAGGGACACCCAGAGTCAGGGACACCCAGAGTCAGGGACACCCAGTCAGGGACACCCAGAGTCAGGAACACCCTGTCAGGGACACCCAGAGCCAGGGACACCCAGAGTCAGGGACTCCCAGAGTCAGGGACACCCAGAGTCAGGGACACCCAGCGTCAGGGACTCCCAGAGTCAGGGACACCCAGAGTCAGGGACTCCCAGAGTCAGGGACACCCAGAGTCAGGGACACCCAGAGTCAGGGACACCCAGTCAGGGACACCCAGAGTCAGGGACACCCAGAGTCAGGGACACACAGAGCCAGGGACACCCAGAGTCAGGGACTCCCAGAGTCAGGGACACCCAGAGTCAGGGACTCCCAGAGTCAGGGACACCCAGAGTCAGGGACACCCAGAGTCAGGGACACCCTGTCAGGGACACCCAGAGTCAGGGACACCCAGAGTCAGGGACACCCAGAGTCAGGGACACCCAATCAGGGACACCCAGAGTCAGGGACACCCAGAGTCAGGGACACCCAGAGTCAGGAACTCCCAGAGTCAGGAACTCCCAGAGTCAGGGACACCCAGAGTCAGGGACACCCAGAGTCAGGGACACCCAGAGTCAGGGACACCCAATCAGGGACACCCAGAGTCAGGAACACCCAGAGTCAGGGACACCCAGAGTCAGGGACACCCAGTCAGGGACACCCTTAGTCAGGGACACCCAGTCTGGGACACCCAGAGTCAGGGACACCCAGAGTCAGGGACACCCAGAGTCAGGGACTCCCAGAGTCAGGGACACCCAGAGTCAGGGACACCCAGAGTCAGGGACTCCCAGAGTCAGAGACACCCAGAGTCAGGGACACCCAGAGTCAGGGACACCCAGAGTCAGGGACACCCAGAGTCAGGGACTCCCAGTCTGAGACACCCAGAGTCAGGGACACCCAGAGGCAGGGACACCCAGAGTCAGGGAATCCCAGAGTCAGGGACACCCAGAGTCAGGGACACCCAGAGTCAGGGACTCCCAGAGTCAGAGACACCCAGAGTCAGGGACACCCAGAGTCAGGGACACCCAGATTCAGGGACTCCCAGTCTGAGACACCCAGAGTCAGGGACACCCAGAGTCAGGGACTCCCAGAGTCAGGGACTCCCAGAGTCAGGGACACCCAGAGTCAGGGACACCCAATCAGGGACACCCAGAGTCAGGAATACCCTGTCAGGGACACCCAGAGTCAGGGACACCCAGAGTCAGGGACACCCAGAGTCAGGGACACCCAGAGTCAGGGACTCCCAGCGTCAGGGACACCCAGAGTCAGGGACACCCAGAGTCAGGGACACCCAGAGTCAGGGACTCCCAGAGTCAGGGACACCCAGAGTCAGGGACACCCAGAGTCAGGGACTCCCAGAGTCAGGGACACCCAGAGTCAGGGACACCCAATCAGGGACACCCAGAGTCAGGAACACCCTGTCAGGGACACCCAGAGCCAGGGACACCCAGAGTCAGGGACTCCCAGAGTCAGGGACACCCAGAGTCAGGGACACCCAGAGTCAGGGACTCCCAGAGTCAGAGACACCCAGAGTCAGGGACACCCAGAGTCAGGGACACCCAGAGTCAGGGACACCCAGAGTCAGGGACTCCCAGCGTCAGGGACACCCAGAGTCAGGGACACCCAGAGTCAGGGACTCCCAGAGTCAGGGACACCCAGAGTCAGGGACTCCCAGAGTCAGGGACACCCAGAGTCAGGGACTCCCAGAGTCAGGAACACCCTGTCAGGGACACCCAGAGCCAGGGACACCCAGAGTCAGGGACTCCCAGAGTCAGGGACACCCAGAGTCAGGGACACCCAGAGTCAGGGACTCCCAGCGTCAGGGACACCCAGAGTCAGGGACACCCAGAGTCAGGGACACCCAGAGTCAGGGACACCCAGTCAGGGACACCCAGAGTCAGGGACACCCAGAGTCAGGGACACACAGAGCCAGGGACACCCAGAGTCAGGGACTCCCAGAGTCAGGGACACCCAGAGTCAGGGACTCCCAGAGTCAGGGACACCCAGAGTCAGGGACACCCAGAGTCAGGGACACCCAGAGTCAGGGACACCCAGAGTCAGGGACACCCTGAGTCAGGGACACCCAGAGTCAGGGACACCCAGTCAGGGACACCCTGTCAGGGACACCCAGAGTCAGGGACACCCAGAGTCAGGAACTCCCTGTCAGGGACACCCAGAGTCAGGGACACCCAGAGTCAGGAACTCCCAGAGTCAGGAACTCCCAGAGTCAGGGACACCCAGAGTCAGGGACACCCAGAGTCAGGGACTCCCAGAGTCAGGGACACCCAGAGTCAGGGACACCCAGAGTCAGGGACACCCAGTCAGGGACACCCTGAGTCAGGGACACCCAGTCTGAGACACCCAGAGTCAGGGACACCCAGAGTCAGGGACACCCAGTCAGGGACACCCAGAGTCAGGGACACCCTGTCAGGGACACCCAGAGTCAGGGACTCCCAGAGTCAGGGACACCCAGAGTCAGGGACACCCAGTCAGGGACACCCTTAGTCAGGGACACCAAGTCTGGGACACCCAGAGTCAGGGACACCCCCAGAGTCAGGGACTCCCAGAGTCAGGGACACCCAGAGTCAGGGACACCCAGATTCAGGGACTCCCAGAGTCAGAGACACCCAGAGTCAGGGACACCCAGAGTCAGGGACACCCAGAGTCAGGGACTCCCAGCGTCAGGGACACCCAGAGTCAGGGACACCCAGAGTCAGGGACACCCAGAGTCAGGGATTCCCAGAGTCAGGGACACCCAGAGTCAGGGACTCCCAGAGTCAGGGACACCCAGAGTCAGGGACACCCAGAGTCAGGGACACCCAGTCAGGCACACCCAGAGTCAGGAACACCCTGTCAGGGACACCCAGAGCCAGGGACACCCAGAGTCAGGGACTCCCAGAGTCAGGGACACCCAGAGTCAGGGACACCCAGCGTCAGGGACTCCCAGAGTCAGGGACACCCAGAGTCAGGGACTCCCAGAGTCAGGGACACCCAGAGTCAGGGACACCCAGAGTCAGGGACACCCAGTCAGGGACACCCAGAGTCAGGGACACCCAGAGTCAGGGACACACAGAGCCAGGGACACCCAGAGTCAGGGACTCCCAGAGTCAGGGACACCCAGAGTCAGGGACTCCCAGAGTCAGGGACACCCAGAGTCAGGGACACCCAGAGTCAGGGACACCCTGTCAGGGACACCCAGAGTCAGGGACACCCAGAGTCAGGGACACCCAGAGTCAGGGACACCCAATCAGGGACACCCAGAGTCAGGGACACCCAGAGTCAGGAACACCCTGTCAGGGACACCCAGAGTCAGGGACACCCAGAGTCAGGAACTCCCAGAGTCAGGAACTCCCAGAGTCAGGGACACCCAGAGTCAGGGACACCCAGAGTCAGGGACACCCAGAGTCAGGGACACCCAATCAGGGACACCCAGAGTCAGGAACACCCAGAATCAGGGACACCCAGAGTCAGGGACACCCAGTCAGGGACACCCTTAGTCAGGGACACCCAGTCTGGGACACCCAGAGTCAGGGACACCCAGAGTCAGGGACACCCAGAGTCAGGGACACCCAGAGTCAGGGACTCCCAGAGTCAGGGACTCCCAGAGTCAGGGACACCCAGAGTCAGGGACACCCAGTCAGGGACACCCTGAGTCAGGGACACCCAGTCTGAGACACCCAGAGTCAGGGACACCCAGAGTCAGGGACACCCAGTCAGGGACACCCAGAGTCAGGGACACCCTGTCAGGGACACCCAGAGTCAGGGACTCCCAGAGTCAGGGACACCCAGAGTCAGGGACACCCAGTCAGGGACACCCTTAGTCAGGGACACCAAGTCTGGGACACCCAGAGTCAGGGACACCCCCAGAGTCAGGGACTCCCAGAGTCAGGGACACCCAGAGTCAGGGACACCCAGAGTCAGGGACTCCCAGAGTCAGGGACACCCAGAGTCAGGGACTCCCAGAGTCAGGGACACCCAGAGTCAGGGACACCCAGAGTCAGGGACTCCCAGAGTCAGAGACACCCAGAGTCAGGGACACCCAGAGTCAGGGACACCCAGAGTCAGGGACACCCAGAGTCAGGGACTCCCAGTCTGAAACACCCAGAGTCAGGAACACCCAGAGTCAGGGACACCCAGAGTCAGCGACACCCAGAGTCAGGGACACCCAGTCAGGGACACCCTGTCAGGGACACCCAGAGTCAGGGACACCCAGAGTCAGGAACACCCTGTCAGGGACACCCAGAGTCAGGGACACCCAGAGTCAGGAACTCCCAGAGTCAGGAACTCCCAGAGTCAGGGACACCCAGAGTCAGGGACACCCAGAGTCAGGGACTCCCAGAGTCAGGGACACCCAGAGTCAGGGACACCCAGAGTCAGGGACACCCAGTCAGGGACACCCTGAGTCAGGGACACCCAGAGTCAGGGACACCCAGAGTCAGGGACACCCAGAGTCAGGGACACCCAGTCAGGGACACCCAGAGTCAGGGACACCCAGAGTCAGGGACACACAGAGTCAGGGACTCCCAGAGTCAGGGACACCCAGAGTCAGGGACACCCAGAGTCAGGGACACCCAGAGTCAGGGACTCCCAGAGTCAGGGACTCCCAGAGTCAGGGACACCCAGAGTCAGGGACACCCAGAGTCAGGGACACCCAGAGTCAGGGACACCCAGAGTCAGGGACACCCAATCAGGGACACCCAGAGTCAGGGACACCCAGAGTCAGGAACACCCTGTCAGGGACACCCAGAGTCAGGGACACCCAGAGTCAGGAACTCCCAGAGTCAGGAACTCCCAGAGTCAGGGACACCCAGAGTCAGGGACACCCAGAGTCAGGGACACCCAGAGTCAGGGACACCCAATCAGGGACACCCAGAGTCAGGAACACCCAGAGTCAGGGACACCCAGAGTCAGGGACACCCAGTCAGGGACACCCAGAGTCAGGGACACCCAGAGTCAGGGACTCCCAGCGTCAGGGACACCCAGAGTCAGGGACACCCAGAGTCAGGGACTCCCAGAGTCAGGGACACCCAGAGTCAGGGACTCCCAGAGTCAGGGACACCCAGAGTCAGGGACACCCAGAGTCAGGGACACCCAGTCAGGGACACCCAGAGTCAGGAACACCCTGTCAGGGACACCCAGAGTCAGGGACTCCCAGAGTCAGGGACACCCAGAGTCAGGGACACCCAGCGTCAGGGACTCCCAGAGTCAGGGACACCCAGAGTCAGGGACTCCCAGAGTCAGGGACACCCAGAGTCAGGGACACCCAGAGTCAGGGACACCCAGTCAGGGACACCCAGAGTCAGGGACACCCAGAGTCAGGGACACACAGAGCCAGGGACACCCAGAGTCAGGGACTCCCAGAGTCAGGGACACCCAGAGTCAGGGACTCCCAGAGTCAGGGACACCCAGAGTCAGGGACACCCAGAGTCAGGGACACCCTGTCAGGGACACCCAGAGTCAGGGACACCCAGAGTCAGGGACACCCAGAGTCAGGGACACCCAATCAGGGACACCCAGAGTCAGGGACACCCAGAGTCAGGGACACCCAGAGTCAGGAACTCCCAGAGTCAGGAACTCCCAGAGTCAGGGACACCCAGAGTCAGGGACACCCAGAGTCAGGGACACCCAGAGTCAGGGACACCCAGAGTCAGGGACACCCAGTCAGGGACACCCAGAGTCAGGGACACCCAATCAGGGACACCCAGAGTCAGGGACACCCAGAGTCAGGAACACCCTGTCAGGGACACCCAGAGTCAGGGACACCCAGAGTCAGGAACTCCCAGAGTCAGGAACTCCCAGAGTCAGGGACACCCAGAGTCAGGGACACCCAGAGTCAGGGACACCCAGAGTCAGGGACACCCAATCAGGGACACCCAGAGTCAGGAACACCCAGAGTCAGGGACACCCAGAGTCAGGGACACCCAGTCAGGGACACCCAGAGTCAGGGACACCCAGAGTCAGGGACTCCCAGCGTCAGGGACACCCAGAGTCAGGGACACCCAGAGTCAGGGACTCCCAGAGTCAGGGACACCCAGAGTCAGGGACTCCCAGAGTCAGGGACACCCAGAGTCAGGGACACCCAGAGTCAGGGACACCCAGTCAGGGACACCCAGAGTCAGGAACACCCTGTCAGGGACACCCAGAGTCAGGGACTCCCAGAGTCAGGGACACCCAGAGTCAGGGACACCCAGCGTCAGGGACTCCCAGAGTCAGGGACACCCAGAGTCAGGGACTCCCAGAGTCAGGGACACCCAGAGTCAGGGACACCCAGAGTCAGGGACACCCAGTCAGGGACACCCAGAGTCAGGGACACCCAGAGTCAGGGACACACAGAGCCAGGGACACCCAGAGTCAGGGACTCCCAGAGTCAGGGACACCCAGAGTCAGGGACTCCCAGAGTCAGGGACACCCAGAGTCAGGGACACCCAGAGTCAGGGACACCCTGTCAGGGACACCCAGAGTCAGGGACACCCAGAGTCAGGGACACCCAGAGTCAGGGACACCCAATCAGGGACACCCAGAGTCAGGGACACCCAGAGTCAGGGACACCCAGAGTCAGGAACTCCCAGAGTCAGGAACTCCCAGAGTCAGGGACACCCAGAGTCAGGGACACCCAGAGTCAGGGACACCCAGAGTCAGGGACACCCAATCAGGGACACCCAGAGTCAGGAACACCCAGAGTCAGGGACACCCAGAGTCAGGGACACCCAGTCAGGGACACCCTTAGTCAGGGACACCCAGTCTGGGACACCCAGAGTCAGGGACACCCAGAGTCAGGGACACCCAGAGTCAGGGACACCCAGAGTCAGGGACTCCCAGAGTCAGGGACACCCAGAGTCAGGGACACCCAGAGTCAGGGACACCCAGTCAGGGACACCCTGAGTCAGGGACACCCAGTCTGAGACACCCAGAGTCAGGGACACCCAGAGTCAGGGACACCCAGTCAGGGACACCCAGAGTCAGGGACACCCTGTCAGGGACACCCAGAGTCAGGGACTCCCAGAGTCAGGGACACCCAGAGTCAGGGACACCCAGTCAGGGACACCCTTAGTCAGGGACATCAAGTCTGGGACACCCAGAGTCAGGGACACCCCCAGAGTCAGGGACTCCCAGAGTCAGGGACACCCAGAGTCAGGGACACCCAGAGTCAGGGACTCCCAGAGTCAGGGACACCCAGAGTCAGGGACACCCAGAGTCAGGGACTCCCAGAGTCAGAGACACCCAGAGTCAGGGACACCCAGAGTCAGGGACACCCAGAGTCAGGGACACCCAGAGTCAGGGACTCCCAGTCTGAAACACCCAGAGTCAGGGACACCCAGAGTCAGGGACACCCAGAGTCAGGGACACCCAGAGTCAGGGACACCCAGAGTCAGGGACTCCCAGAGTCAGAGACACCCAGAGTCAGGGACACCCAGAGTCAGGGACACCCAGAGTCAGGGACACCCAGAGTCAGGGACTCCCAGTCTGAAACACCCAGAGTCAGGGACACCCAGAGTCAGGGACACCCAGAGTCAGGGACTCCCAGTCTGAGACACCCAGAGTCAGGGACACCCAGAGTCAGGGACACCCAGAGTCAGGGACTCCCAGAGTCAGAGACACCCAGAGTCAGGGACTCCCAGAGTCAGGGACACCCAGAGTCAGGGACACCCAATCAGGGACACCCAGAGTCAGGAACACCCTGTCAGGGACACCCAGAGTCAGGGACTCCCCGAGTCAGGGACACCCAGAGCCAGGGACACCCAGAGTCAGGGACTCCCCGAGTCAGGGACACCCAGAGTCAGGGACTCCCCGAGTCAGGGACACCCAGAGTCAGGGACTCCCAGAGTCAGGGACACCCAGAGTCAGCGACTCCCAGAGTCAGGGACACCCAGAGTCAGGGACACCCAGAGTCAGGGACTCCCAGAGTCAGGGACACCCATAGTCAGGGACTCCCAGAGTCAGGGACACCCATCCTTCGGCTCACAGCTGGTTGGGCCCCCGTGTGCCCGTCTCCACCTTGCGAGTGGGAACCCGGTGGGCCTGGGGGATGGAGGGAGCGAGGCAGGGACTGTGGGAACGGACTGAGAGGGGTGGGGGAGGTGATGGATGAGGGATGATGATTGATCGGGATGGATGGATGGATGATCATGGATGATGGATGGATGGATGGATGGATGGATGGATGGATGGATGGATGGATGGATGGATGATAATGGCTGTGACTGATGGATGGATGATTGATGATGATGGATCAATGGATGATTGATGATGGATGGATGATTGATGATGGTGGATGGATAGGTGATGATGGATGGATGATCGATGATGATGGTGGATGATTGATGATGATGGATAGATGATTGATGATGGATGGATGATTGATGATGATGGATGATTGATGATGAATGGATCATTGATTATGGGTGGATAGATGATTGATGAGGGTAGATGGATGGATGATGATGGGTAGGTGATTGATGATAATGGATAGATGATTGATGAGGGTGGATGGATGATTGATGATGATTGATGATGGATGGATGGTTGATGATGGTGGATTGTTGATGATGATGGATAGATGACTGATGATGTTGGTGGTGATTGATGATGATGGATGGATGATAGATTATGATGGATGGATGGTTGATGATGATGGTGGATGATTGATGAGGGTGGATGGATGATTGATGATGGATGGATGGATGATTGATGATGGATAGATGATTGATGAGGGTGGATGGATGGATGATTGATGATGATGGATAGATGATTGATGATGATGGATGGATGATAGATTATGATGGATGGATGGTTGATGATGATGGTGGATGATTGATGATGGATGGATGGTTGATGATGGTGGATTGTTGATGATGATGGATAGATGACTGATGATGTTGGTGGATGATTGATGATGATGGATGGATGATAGATTGTGATGGATGGATGGTTGATGATGATGGTGGATGATTGATGATGGATGGATGGATAGATGATTGATGAGGGTGGATGGATGATTGATGATGGATGGATGGATGATTGATGATGGATAGATGATTGATGAGGGTGGATGGATGGATGATTGATGATGATGGATAGATGATTGATGATGATGGATGGATGATAGATTATGATGGATGGATGGTTGATGATGATGGTGGATGATTGATGATGGATGGATGGATAGATGATTGATGAGGGTGGATGGATGGATGATTGATGATGATGGATAGATGACTGATGATGGATGGATGGATGATAGATTATGATGGATGGATGGTTGATGATGGTGGATGATTGATGATGGATGGATGGATAGATGATTGATGAGGGTGGATAGATGGATGATTGATGATGGATGGATAGATGATTGATGAGGGAGGATGGATGGATGATTGATGATGGATGGATGGATAGATGATTGATGAGGGTGGATGGATGATTGATGATGATGGATAGGTGATTGATGAGGGTGGATGGATGATTGATGATGATGGATAGGTGATTGATGAGGGTGGATGGATGATTGATGATGATGGGTAGATGACTGCTGATGATGGTAGATGATTGATGGTGGTGGTGGATGATTGATGATGATGGATGACTGATGACGATCGTGGACGGATGGACAGAGGGAGGGAGGGTGGTTTTGGGGTCCTCCCGCACCCCTAGCTGTGAGGCGTCTCTGAGGCCCCGCCCCCATCACCCGCTGTCTGTCCCGTCCCCGTGTCCCTCCGCAGGCCGTGGGGGGGCTGATCCTGGAGAAGCCGGTGGACAAGCAGGATGCCTACCGCATGCTGTCCAGGTGGGCGTCGCGGGGTCCCCCCCCGCTCCCTGCGGTCAGGTGGTCAGGTGGGCGGGGGTCACGGCCGGGGACCCCCACCCTCACCCCTCTGCCGGGCAGTTGGGGTCTGCACAGCTTCCTGGGCCGCTCCCTGCAAGGTACGCTCTCTGGCCGCCCCTGACCACACCTGTCCCCAGGTGTCCCCAGAAGTGTTCACCTGCCCTCACCTGCCCCCACCTGCCCCCACCTGCCCTCACCTGCCCCCACCTGCCCCCACCTGCCCTCACCTGCCTTCAATTGTCCTCACCTGCCTTCAACTGTCCTCACCTGCCCTCACCTGTCCTCACCTGCCCTCACCTGCCCTCACCTACCCCCACCTGCCCTCACCTGCCCTCACCTACCCCCACCTGCCCTCACCTGCCCCCATCTGTCATCACCTGCCCTCGCCTGCCCTCGCCTGCCCCCGCCTGCCCCCGCCTGCCCCCGCCTGCCTTCAACTGTACTCACCTGCCCTCACCTGCCCTCACCTGTCCCCACCTGCCCTCACCTGCCCCCACCTGCCCCCACCTGCCCCCACCTGCCCCCACCTGCCCCCACCTGCCCCCACCTGCCCTCACCTGCCCTCACCTGCCCCCACCTGCCCTCACCTGTCCTCACCTGCCCTCACATGTTCCCATCTGTCCTCACCTGTCCCCACGTGTCTACAGCCATCTGCCCTCACCTGCCCTCACCTGTCCCCACTTGCCCTCACCTGCCCTCACCTGTCCCCACCTGCCCTCACCTGTCCCCACCTGCCCACACCTGTCCCCACCTGCTCTCACCTGTCCCCACCTGCCCTCACCTGTCCTCACCTGCCCCCACCTGCCCCACCTGCCCCCACCTGCCCCCACCTGCCCCCACCTGCCCCCACGTTTCTACAGCCATCTGCCCTCACCTGTCCCCATCTGCCGTCACCTGTCCCACCTGCCCCCACCTGCCCCCACCTGCTCCCTGAAACCCCCACTGCCCCCCGCCGTCCCCAGAGCTCCCAACTTTCTCTGTGGCCTTGGGGAGCCCCCCTGAGCCCCCGGGACAGGTGCACCCAGAGCAGCGGGGGGTTGGGGAGTCGTGACCCCTGCCCTTCGGGGGTGTGTGTCTGTCCGTCCGTCTGTCCCGACCCCCCCCATGACCCCGTGGGGACAGACGGCCGCCGTCCTGCAGGCTGAGCGGGAAGGAGCACAGCGTCTTCACTGGGGTGGCCGTCGTGTTCTGCTCCTGCCAAGGTAACGGGGACCCCGGCGGGGGACCCTCAGGGAGCCCGGGGTGCAGGGGCCGCGCGAAGGCGCCCGGGGCAGTGGGGGACGTCCCGTCCGGGCCTTGCAGACGGACGGCTGGTGACGGACGTGCGGACCTTCCACGAGGAGACGAGGGTCACCTTCTCGGAGCTGTCGGAGGAGCTGCTGTGGGAATACATCCACAGCGGGGAGCCCATGTGAGCCGCGGCCCGCCGGCGACCAGTCGGTGACCAGCAACGCCCGCGCTGGCTGCCGCCACGGCCCCCAGAGGCCCCGCGTTCCGGCCCCGGCTCCCCCTCAGGCCGGGGCTCTCGCTGTCTCTTTATTCAAACCAATCGATAATCAATAATCGATCATCAGTAAAGCCCCATGAAATGTGCAGGAGAGGCGGCTCGGCGGTCAGAGCCCAGGACGTGCCGCCGGAGCCCCCGGAGGCCCCGGGTTCGAGGCCCGGCTCCCCCTCAGGCCGGGGCTCTCTTTACTCAAACCAATCGATATTCAACGATCAATAACCAATTATCGATAACCAGTAATCAGGAACCCCCCATAAAATGTACGAGGGGGCCGGCTCAGCGGTCAGAGCCCAGGCCGGACCCCAGGGTGGGGGGCGGGGGCCTCAGGGTGGCCCCTGACCGTCTGTCCCCGTCTCTCCGTCTGTGGCTGCTCTCTGTCCCCCTGTCCCTCTGCCCTTCTGTCTGTGTGTCCCACGTCTCTCTGTCCTCATGTCCCCCCGTCCGTGTGTCCCCCGTCTCCCTGTCCGTGTATCCCTCTGCCCCATGTCCCCCGTCCTTGTGTCCCTCTGTCCATCTGTCCTACGTGTCCCTGTGTCCTCCATGTCTGTGTGTCCCTCTGTTCCCTGTGTCCCCTGTCTGTCCCCCCATGTCCCCGTCCTCTTGTCCTCTGTGTCTGTGTATCCCCCATCCCTCTGTGTGTCCCCCATCCCTCTATGTCCCCCGTCCCCCCGTCCGTGTGTCCCCCCATCCCTCTGTCCGTGTGTCCCCCCGTCCGTGTGTCCCCCCGTTCCTCTGTCCGTGTGTCCCCTCGTCCCTCTGTCCGTGTGTCTCCCTGTCCCTCTGTGTTTCCCCCATCCCTCTATGTCCCCCGTCCCCCCATCTGTGTGTCCCCCTGTCCCTCTGTCCGTGTGTCCCCCCACCCCCTGTCTGTGTGTCCCCCCGTCCCTCTGTCCGTGTGTCCCCGTCCATGTGTCCCCCATCCCTCTGTCCGTGTGTCCCCCCGTCTGTGTGTCCCCCGTCCCCCTGTTCCCCTGTCCATCTGTCCCCCCATCCCTCTGTCCATGTATCACCCCGTCCGTGTGTCCCCCCCATCCCCTCTGTCCGTGTGTCCCCGTCCATGTGTCCCCCGTCCCATGTGTCCCCCATCCGCAGGGACAAGGCGGGCGGCTACGGCATCCAGGCCCTGGGCGGCATGCTGGTGGAGAGCGTCCGCGGCGACTTCCTCAACGTGGTCGGCTTCCCCCTCAACCGCTTCTGCAAGCAGCTGGCCTGGGCGCTGCCCGCGGGGGACGGTGAGCCCGGTGGTCAGCGCGATGCTCCACATGGCGGCGAGCCCGGTGGTCAGAGCAGCAGTGAGCCCGGTGGTCAGCACAGCGGCGAGCCCAGTGGTCAGCACAGCGGCGAACCCAGTGGTCAGAGCAGCAGTGAGCCCGGTGGTCAGCGCGATGCTCAACATGACGGTCCGCCGCCCCCGCCCGACCACCTGCTCCAGCTCCTGGACGGCTTCAAGGCCTCCAAGGTGGGCGCTCGAACCTGGGGCCCCCGGGTGTCGGGGTTCCGCGCCCCGCGCGCCTCACACGCGTGTCCCCACGTGTCCCGCAGGCCGTGCTGACCGCGTGTCGCCTGGGGCTGTTTGACCTCCTGAGCGGGGGGGCCGCCCCCCTGAGTGCCACCCAGGTGGCCGACAGCCTGGTGGTCTCCCCGGAGGCGGCGGCGCGGCTGCTGGACGCCCTGGCAGCCCTGGGGCTGCTGACCCGCTCGGACGGAGGTGAGCGCTGCCCCCTGGCCCCGGGTTCCAGATGGTGGCTGGTCCCGGGTCCGAGTCCTGGGTTTGAGCCTCGTGTCTGACCTGGGTTTGAACCCCACGTCTGGCCCCAGGTTCAAGCCTCGTGTCTGGCCCCAGGTTCGAGCCCACGGTCTGGCCCTGGGTTCGAGCTCTCTGTTTGGTCCTGGGTCCGGGCCTTGTATCTGGCCCTGGGTCCGAGAGCCCTGTGTCTGGCCTGGGTTTGAGCCCCACGTCCACGCCCTGGGTCTGAGTCCCCTATCTGGCCCCGGGTTCGAACCCCGTGTCTTGCCCCGGGTCCGAGCCTCGTATCTGGCCCCGGGTCCAAGAGCCCCGTGTCTGAGCTGGGTTTGAGCCCCACGTCTGCGCTCCGGGTCCGAGTCCCCTATCTGGCCCCGGGTTCGAGCTCCCTATCTGGCTCTGGGTCTGAGCCTGACATCTGGCCCTGAGTCCGAGAGCCCCGTGTCTGGCCCTGGGTTCAAGCCCTGAGCCCCTGTGACCTGAGCTCTTTGCCCTGACCCCTGTGACCTTTGCCCTGAGCCCCTGTGCCCTTTGCCCTGACCCCTGTGCCCTTTGCCCTGACCTCTGAGCCCTATGCCCTGACCCCCTGTGCTCTGTGTCCTGACCCGTGCCCTTTGCCCTGTGCCCTGTGTCCTGACCCCTGTGCCTTTTGCTGTGACCTCTGTGCCCTTTGCCCTGACCCCTGAGCCCTGTGCCTTGTGCCCGCAGGCTACAGCGCGCGGGAGGCGACCGGCCGGCACCTGGCATCTCGGGGGCCGGGCTCCCTGCGGGGCCTGGCGCTGCTGCTGGACGGCCCGGCCTGGGACGCCTTCTCCCGCCTGGAGGCCACGCTCAGGGGCGCGCGCCCCCCCCTCGCACCCGGGATCCCCTCGGCGCTGGCCCTGGACCCTCGAGAGCAGGTGGGCCCGGGGGCTCGGGCTCGGACCCGGAGATGAAGGACTCGGAGACACGGCGCGGGGAGACGTGAGGGACGGGGAGACGGATGGCGAGAGATGGGAGATGGGTCGGGGAGTCGGAGATGAGAGACGGGGAGACAGAGACAGAATGAAGACAGAGATAGAGACGGAGAGGTAAAGAGACAGAGATGAAGGCAGAGAGACGGAGACAGAGACAGAGATAGAGACGGGGAGACAGATGAAGACAGAGACAAAGAGACAGACAGAGACGGAGACAGAGACAGATAAAGAGACGGGGAGACAGATGAAGACAGAGACAGAGACAGACAGAGACGGAGACAGAGACAGAGAAGATAGAGACAGATATAGATGAAGACAGAGATAGACAGAAGTGAAGACAGAGACAGACAGATAAAGAGACAGATGAGGACAGAGATAAAGAGACAGAAGTGAAGACAGAGACAGACAGATAAAGAGACAGAGAGGCAGATAAAGAGACAGACAAATAAAGAGACAGATGAGGACAGAGATAAAGAGACAGGGAGACAGATAAAGAGACAGAGATAAAGAGACAAAGACAGAAATGAAGACAGAGAGACAGAGGCAGATAAAGAGACAGAGAGAGACAAGGAGACAGATAAAGACAGAGATAAAGACGGAGACAGAAGTGAAGACAGAGAGAGACAAAGAGACAGAGATGAAGAGACAGGTGAAGACAGAGATAAAGAGACAGAAGTGAAGACAGAGACAGATAAAGAGAGACGAAGACAGAGACAGAAATGAAGAGAGAGAGAGACAGACAGACAGGTGAAGACAGAGATGAAGAGACAGAAGTGAAGACAGAGACAGATAAAGAGATGAAGACAGAGACAGAAGAGAGAGAGACAGAGACAGACAGACAGGTGAAGACAGATGGAGAGACAGAAGTGAAGACAGAGACAGATAAAGAGAGATGAAGACAGAGACAGAAATGAAGAGAGAGACAGAGACAGACAGACAGGTGAAGACAGATGGAGAGACAGAAGTGAAGACAGAGACATAAAGAGAGATGAAGACAGAGACAGAAATGAAGAGAGAGACAGAGACAGACAGACAGGTGAAGACAGATGAAGAGACAGAAGTGAAGACAGAGACAGATAAAGAGAGATGAAGACAGAGACAGAAATGAAGAGAGAGACAGAGACAGACAGACAGGTGAAGACAGAGATAAAGAGACAGAAGTGAAGACAGAGACAGATAAAGAGAGATGAAGACAGAGACAGAAATGAAGAGAGACAGAGACAGACAGACAGGTGAAGACAGATGAAGAGACAGAAGTGAAGACAGAGACAGATAAAGAGAGATGAAGACAGAGACAGAAATGAAGAGAGAGACAGAGACAGACAGACAGGTGAAGACAGAGATAAAGAGACAGAAGTGAAGACAGAGACAGATAAAGAGAGATGAAGACAGAGACAGAAATGAAGAGAGACAGACAGAGACAGACAGACAGGTGAAGACAGAGATGAAGAGACAGAAGTGAAGACAGAGACAGATAAAGAGAGATGAAGACAGACAGAAATGAAGAGTGAGACAGAGACAGACAGACAGGTGAAGACAGAGATGAAGAGACAGAAGTGAAGACAGAGACAGATAAAGAGAGATGAAGACAGAGACAGACAAAGAGACAGAGACAGACAGACAGGTGAAGACAGATGAAGAGACAGAAGTGAAGACAGAGACAGAAATGAAGAGAGAGACAGAGACAGACAGACAGGTGAAGACAGAGATGAAGAGACAGAAGTGAAGACAGAGACAGATAAAGAGAGATGAAGACAGAGACAGAAATGAAGAGAGAGAGACAGACAGACAGGTGAAGACAGAGATAAAGAGACAGAAGTGAAGACAGAGACAGATAAAGAGAGATGAAGACAGAGACAGAAATGAAGAGAGAGACAGAGACAGACAGACAGGTGAAGACAGAGATGAAGAGACAGAAGTGAAGACAGAGCTAGAGACAGAGAGAGAGAGAGAGACAGGTGAAAGCAGATAAAGAGAGGGAGAGACCAAGGACTCAGATGCGCAGCACAAGGAGACGGGAGGTGGTCGGGGAGCCGGAGGTGAGAGACGGGGGTCCAGAGACGGGCACAGATCTGAGAGCTGAAGGATGCGGAGACGGGAGACAGAGAAGGGCTGAGAGAGACGAGCGGCGTGAGAGACGGAGGGAGAAGGGAGAGACGGCGGGGGGACACGAGAGGCCAAGCGTGCAGAGGGAGGCCGAGATGCGAGCGACAGACCGACGGGGACAGGGCAGAGACGGGAGAGACGCAGCGGGCTGGGACTCGAACACACGGACGCGGACAGGCGGAGACAGGCGGAGATGAGACGGGACGGACGGAGGAGGCAGGGAGACGCGGAAGGGAGAGACAGACGTGAGCCAGACCTCGGCCCCGGGTTCGAGTCCCCGCCTCACACGCCCTCCACCCCCCAGGACCTGGTGACCCACACGGACCCGGAGACCCGCCTCCGCTTCCTGGCGGCCGAGCACGGCCGGAGCTGGCTGACGGCCCGCCGGGTGGCCGCGACCTTCGACCTGTCCCGGTTCTCCTCCGCCTGCCACCTGGGGGGTAGGGGACCCCCCACCCCCGCCTCCGCGGCCCAGGGTGGCTGCCGTGGCGCCGGCCCTCACGCCCGCGTCCCGTCCCGTCCCGTCCCGTAGGCGGCACCGGAGTCCTGGCCCGCGAGCTGGCCCGGCGGCACCCGGGGCTCAGGGTCACCGTGCTGGACCTCCCGGGGGTCGTCGACAGGGTCCCCCGCTTCCAGCCTGCCGGGGACCCCCACCCCGACCCCGGGGTCAGCTTCGTGGCAGGTGAGGCCTCGCCTCGGTGTGCTCACGGCCGTCCGTGTCCGCGTGTCTGCGTGTCCACGCGTGTCTGCTCCCTGCCGTCTCACGTGTGTCTGCACGCGTGTGCGCACGTGTGCCCTCGTGTGAGGTGCCGTCCCCGTGTCTGTGCGCGGGCATGTGCGCTCGCCGTGTGCCCGCGTGTTCTCGCCATGTGTCCACTGCATGTCGGCATGTGCTCTCCGTGTGCCGGCGTGTGCTCTCCGTGTGCCGGCGTGTGCTCTCAGTGTGCCGGCGTGTGCTCACCGTGTGCCGGCGTGTGCTCACCGTGTGCCGGCGTGTGCTCTCCGTGTGCCGGCGTGTTCCCATGTGATGGTGTGTTCTGTGTTTTGACGTGCTTTTACCGTGTGATGGTGTGGCTTTCCGTGTGCTGTTTCTCTCCGTGTGCTGACGTGTTCTCCCTGTGTGTCGTCACGTTCTCACCCCACGTTGGCGTGTTCTCACCACGTGCTGTCTTGTGCTCTCCGTGTGTTGGCGCGTTCCCACCGTGTGCTGGTGTGTTCTCGCCGTGTTTTGACGTGTTCTCACCGTGTGATGGTGTGTGCTCTCCGAGTGCTGATGTTTCTCTCCGTGTGCTGACGTGTTCTCCCTGTGTCTTGGCATGTTCCCACCACATGTTGGCGTGTTCTCACCATGTGTTGGTGTGTGCTCACCGTGTGTTGGTGTGTTCCCACCGTGTGCTGGTGTGTTCTGTGTTTTGACGTGTTCTCACCGTGTGATGGTGTGTGCTCTCCGTGTGCTGACGTGTTATCACCGAGTCTTGGCATGTTCTCACCACACATTGGTGTGTTCTCACCATGTGCTGGCATGTCCTCACCGTGTGTCGCGTGTGCTCACCATGTGGCGTGTCCTCAGGTGACTGGCTGCAGGCCTCCCCGCGGGTGGACCTGCAGGTGCTGAGCTGGGCGCTGCCCACCCTGCCACCCAGCCCGGCGCTCGGCCTCCTGGGACGGCTCCGGGAACGCTGCCCCCCAGGTGGGGACCTCAGGACCCCCCCAACCCCACCCCGCCCCGCCCTGGGGCCCACGGCCGCAGCCTCTGTCTCTCCGTCTCTGCCCGTCTCTCTGTCTCTGGCTCCGTCTGTCCGTCTCCCCCTCTCTGTGTCTCTCCACCCTCGCCCGTCTCTCATCTCTGCAGGCGGTGGTCTCTTGCTGGTGGAGACGGCGCTGGACGAGGATTCCTGGGGGTCCCCAGGGGCCGTGTCGTCCCTGCTGGACCAGCTGGTGGCCTCGGGGGACCCCACGCGCTCCCCCCGGGACCTTAAGGCGCTGCTGCGGGCGGCCGGGTTCGAGGACGTGCGGCTGGAGACTACGGACGGGGGTCTGGCCGTGCTCCTGGCCACAGGGGGGACAGGGGGACTCTAAATGTGGCGGGGGGGGGGGGACCTCAGATGTGACAGGGGACTTTTAATGTAGTGGGGGGGACCTCAGATATGCCAGAAAGACCCCCATATGTGATAGGGACCCCAATTCAGCCCTCAGGAGCCTCCTCTGTGTCTCTGGGGTCCCCCCGTGGCGTGTTTCTGGGACAGGGAGGGGGTCGCCGAGATTTCTAGGGGTCGGGGGGGAGGGTCTCGAACCCCAGCCGGGCTTCCGGAAGGTTCTCTGCCCGTGAACTGCTGCCCCCCCCCAAACTCAGGTGTTTTGTTTTTTTCTTTTCTTTCTCCAAATAGTTCCAGGGGTCGCTTGCAGGCTGGGGGTAAAAATTCAGAAAACGATAAAAAATAATAATAATAAAGTGAAACGGAATGAAAATGGGAGGCTGGGGGTGGGGAAGGAAACATCAGGAAAAATATATATAAAGTCAAAATAAAAAATACCGGTTGGAAAGAACGGGGGGGGGGGGAAAGAGAGAGATCAATAAAAACAGCTGGGATGCAAATTCCAGGGACGTAGGTCGGCTTTTCAGAAAATCAAGGGCTGGAGGGGTCCCGGGAATTCTGAACTTTCTTAGGGAAAAAACCCCAACTTTATAATATATATGATAAATATTCATATAGATGCCACAAATATTCTAATAGACACTATGAATATTCATATAGAACATTCAAATAGCTACTATAAATATTCATGTAGATAACACATATTCAAAGAGCCACTTGAATATTCATATAGAGTAATCAAATAGCCCCCATGAATATTCATGTAGATATCACAAATATTCAAATAGCTGTTATAAATATTCATGTAGATATCACAGATATTCAAATAGCTGCTATGAATATTCATGTAGATATCACAGATATTCAAATAGCTGCTATAAATATTCATGTAGATATCACAAATACACAAATCGAATGAATGTTTATATGAATATAAATGTTTATATAGATATATTTATAATTACCATATAGATATTCTCAGTGTTTATATCAGTATTATAAATGTTTATATATTATAAATGTGTACATAAATATAAATGTTTCTGATCATCATACAGATATTCGATTTAAATGTTATATTTATGTAAAGATAAATGTTGATAGGAATAGTATACATGTAGAGTATATTTACATATATGAATATATTAGATATACATATATGCATGTAAGTATATACATATTATACATCTATATCATATCAAGTTATAAATATATTTATATACACATTGATAACTTATAAATATATAATTTATAATATGGCATCTTGCGGTTGGGGGGGCGTCTCTGCTTCCTTTACCAAAGAAACGAAATCAGTAAAACGGAGAATGTGAAGAGAGAGATCAGGAAAATCTAAAAAAAAAAAAAAGGGGAAGTGGGAAGGAAAACCTGCAGAATAAAACCGCTGATATGAAATCGAAATAAAGCAGGAATTAAAAAAAAAAAGTAATAAGATGAATGAGATTTGAAAAAAGAAATTCAGACGGAAACGGCGACAGGCCCCCTGAGCTTCCCCTGGTTCCGCGGGGCCCTGCAGGTGGCGCTGGGGGTCAGATCTGGGTCCCGCACTCGTTTGTTTCTTCTTTCTTTTTCGTTTCTCTTTTTTCTTTTTCTTTCTTTTTCTTTCTTTTTTTTCTTTTTTTTTTTTTTTTTCTTTTTCTTTCTTTTTCTCTCCCAAATGGATCACTGTTCATCGGCTTTTCACACCCACACCACAGAACCCGAGAGCAGCACAGTTATAAACGTGTCCATCCCTTCACTCAGCCACGCACTCGCTCACGGACTCCGACGTGAACTCACTCCCACATTCATGCCTTCATTCCCACATTCACTCACTCCCCCGTGGGCTCACTCAGACATTCACTCACTCGTGGACTCAGACGTTCACCCCTTCACTTCCACATTCACTCACTTCTACATTCACCCCTTCGTTTCCTCCCTCACTCACAGACTCAGACACTCATCCATCCAGTCTGGCACCCACCCACCTTTCCATCCATCATCCATCTACCCATCCATCCAGCTATCCATCCACCCAACCATCTATCCATCCATCCATCCATCCATCCACCCATCCACCATCGAATCTCATCCATCCACCCAACCATCTATCCATCCATCCATCTAATCTCATCCATCCACCATCTAATCTCATCCATCCATCCATCCATCCATCCACCATCTAATCTCATCCATCCACCCAACCATCTATCCATCCATCCATCCACCATCTAATCTCATCCATCCACCCAACCATCTATCCATCCATCCATCCACCATCTAATCTCATCCATCCACCCAACCATCTATCCATCCATCCATCCACCATCTAATCTCATCCATCCACCCAACCATCTATCCATCCATCCATCCACCATCTAATCTCATCCATCCACCCAACCATCTATCCATCCATCTAATCTCATCCATCCAACCATCCATCCACCCAACCATCCATCCATCCACCATCTAATCTCATCCATCCACCCAACCATCTATCCATCCATCCATCCACCATCTAATCTCATCCATCCACCCAACCATCTATCCATCCATCCACCATCTAATCTCATCCATCCACCCAACCATCTATCCATCCATCTAATCTCATCCATCCAACCATCCATCCACCCAACCATCCATCCATCCACCATCTAATCTCATCCATCCACCATCTAATCTCATCCATCCACCCAACCATCCATCCTCCATCTAATATCCATCCACCCAACCATCTATCCACCCATCCATCCACCATCTAATCTCATCCATCCACCCAACCATCCATCCATCCACCATCTAATCTCATCCATCCACCCAACCATCTATCCACCCATCCATCCACCATCTAATCTCATCCATCCACCCAACCATCCATCCTCCATCTAATATCCATCCACCCAACCATCTATCCACCCATCCATCCACCATCTAATCTCATCCATCCACCCAACCATCCATCCATCCACCATCTAATCTCATCCATCCACCCAACCATCTATCCACCCATCCATCCACCATCTAATCTCATCCATCCACCCAACCATCCATCCTCCATCTAATATCCATCCACCCAACCATCTATCCACCCATCCATCCACCATCTAATCTCATCCATCCACCCAACCATCCATCCATCCACCATCTAATCTCATCCATCCACCCAACCATCTATCCACCCATCCATCCACCATCTAATCTCATCCATCCACCCAACCATCTATCCACCCATCCATCCACCATCTAATCTCATCCATCCACCCAACCATCCATCCTCCATCTAATGTCATCCATCCACCCAACCATCTATCCATCCATCCATCCACCCAACCATCCATCCATCCACCATCTAATCTCATCCATCCACCCAACCATCTATCCACCCATCCATCCACCATCTAATCTCATCCATCCACCCAACCATCTATCCACCCATCCATCCACCATCTAATCTCATCCATCCACCCAACCATCCATCCATCCACCATCTAATCTCATCCATCCACCCAACCATCCATCCTCCATCTAATATCCATCCACCCAACCATCTATCCACCCATCCATCCACCATCTAATCTCATCCATCCACCCAACCATCCATCCATCCACCATCTAATCTCATCCATCCACCCAACCATCTATCCATCCACCATCTAATCTCATCCATCCACCCAACCATCCATCCTCCATCTAATCTCATCCATCCACCCAACCATCTATCCACCCATCCATCCACCATCTAATCTCATCCAACCATCCATCCATCCACCATCTAATCTCATCCATCCACCCAACCATCCATCCTCCATCTAATCTCATCCATCCACCCAACCATCTATCCATCCATCCATCCACCATCTAATCTCATCCATCCACCCAACCATCTATCCATCCATCCATCTAATCTCATCCATCCACCCAACCATCTATCCACCCACCCATCCATCCACCATCTAATCTCATCCATCCACCCAACCATCTATCCATCCATCCATCCATCCACCATCTAATCTCATCCATCCACCCATCTATCCATCCATCCACCCAGGGGTGACAGTTGGCACCTAGAGGTGACGGAGCACCCAGGGGTGACCGCACTCAGAGGTGGCGAGCACTGTGGGTGACGGAGCATCCAAGGGTAACAGATGGCACCCAGGGGTGGGAAGGGGGCACCCAGGGGTGACAGGGAGCACCCAGAGGTGATGAGCACTGAAATGAGAGGCGGCACCCAAGGGTGACAGGGAGCACCCAGGGGTGACAGGGAGCACCCAGAGGTGACGAGGAGCAGAGATGAGAGGCAGCACTCATGGGTGACAGGGAGCACCCAGAGGTGATAGGGAGCACCCAGGGATGACAGGGAGCACTCAGAGATGAGAGGGGGCACCCAGAGGTGACAGGGAGCACTCAGAGGTGAGAGGGAGCACCCAGGGGTGACAGGGAGCACCCAGAGGTGATGAGCACTGAAATGAGAGGCGGCACCCAAGGGTGACAGGGAGCACCCAGAGGTGACAGGGAGCACCCAGGGGTGACAGGGAGCACCCAGGGGTGACGAGCCCTCAGATGAGAGGCGGCACCCATGGGTGAGAGAGCACCCAGAGGAGGCGGCACCCATGGTTGACAGGGAGCTCCCAGAGGTGACGAGGAGCACCCAGGGGTGACAGGGAGCATCCAGAGATGAGAGGGAGCACCCATGGGTGACAGCACCCAGAGGTGACAGGGGGCACCCAGGGGTGACAGGGAGCATCCATGGGTGACAGGGAGAACACAGAGGTGACAGGGAGCACCCAGGGGTGACGAGGAGCACTCAGAGATGAGAGGGGGCACCCATGGGTGACAGGGAGCACCCAGAGGTGATAGCACCCAGGGGTGACGAGGAGCACTCAGAGATGAGAGGGGGCACCCATGGGTGACAGGGAGCACCCAGAGGTGAGAGGTGGCACCCAGGGGTGACAGGGAGCACTCACGTGAGAGGGAGCACCCAGGGGTGATGGAGCACCCAGAGGTGACGAGGAGCACCCATGGGTGACAGCACCCAGAGGTGACAGGGAGCACCCAGAGATGAGAGGCGGCACCCAGAGGTGACAGGGAGCACCCATGGTGGACAGGGAGCATCCAGAGGTGACAAGGAGCACCCAGAGCAGAGTGGCGGCACCCATGGGTGACAGGGAGCATCTATGGGTGACAGGGAGCATGCAGAGGTGACAGGGAGCACCCAGGGGTGACAGGGAGAACGCAGAGGTGACAGGGAGCACCCAGGGGTGACGAGGAGCACTCAGAGATGAGAGGCGGCACCCGTGGGTGACAGGGAGCACCCAGAGGTGAGAGGTGGCACCCATGGGTGACGAGGAGCACTCAGAGATGAGGGGGAGCACCCAGAGGTGACAGGGAGCATCTGTGGGTGACAGGGAGCATGCAGAGGTGACAGGGAGCACCCATGGGTGACAGGGAGCATCCAGGGGTGACGAGGAGCAAGAGGGGGCACCCAGGGGTGACAGGGAGCATCTACGGGTGACGGAGCATGCAGAGGTGACAGGGAGCACTCAGAGGTAAGAGGGAGCACCCAGAGGTGACGAGGAGCACCCAGAGGTGACAGGGAGCACCCATGGGTGACAGGGAGCATCTATGGGTGACAGGGAGCCCCAGGGGTGACATGGAGCATCTATGGGTGACAGGGAGCCCCAGGGGTGACAGGGAGCATCTATGGGTGACAGGGAGCACCCAGGGGTGACAGGGAGCACCCAGGGGTGACAGGGAGCATCTATGGGTGACAGGGAGCACCAGGGGTGACAGGGAGCATCCAGGGGTGACAGGGAGCATCTATGGGTGACAGGGAGCACCAGGGGTGACAGGGAGCATCCAGGGGTGACAGGGAGCATCCAGGGGTGACAGGGAGCATCCAGGGGTGACAGGGAGCATCCAGGGGTGACAGGGAGCATCTATGGGTGACAGGGAGCACCCAGAGGTGGGGAGCACCCAAGGATGACAGTTGGCACCCATGGGTGGGAGGGGCACCCGGGGTGACCTGTGACACGGCAGGGTGACCGCCAGGGTGGGTGGGAGGGGCACCCATGGGTGTCGGGGGCGCCGCCGGTTGGGGCGGCGGGTCGCTGCTCCGAACCCCCCGGCCGCCGGGCGTCCCGAGCCTCCCTCGCAGCGGCCCCCGCGCTGACCTTGTGAAGGTCACGGGCCCCGCCGGCAGCACTGCGCATGTGCGCCGCGGCCGTTCCCGACAGCCTCCGCGGGGCGGGGGGCGGAGTCCCCGGAGGAGGCGTGGCCGCGCGCAGGGGCGCCGCCGATGAGCGCCGAGGGGGCGGGGACAGGGAGGAGCCCGGCAGGGAGAGGCGGGGCGGCTCGGCCAACGGGGTGGAGGGGCGGGGCTTCCGTGCGCCGCGGGCCAATCGGCGCCGCGCAGGGGGCGGGGGCGGGGCCGGGGGGGAGGGGAGGCGGGGCTCCGCGAGCGGCGCGCGGCCTGTGGGAGCGCGGGAGGGGCTGACGGCCGCGGCCGGCCAATGGGGGCGCGGGGCGGGGCCTGCGAGAGCCGCCGGCCAATGGGGGCGCGGGGCGGGGCCTGCGAGAGCGACCGGCCAATGGGGGCGCGGGGCGGGGCCTGCCAGAGCGACCGGCCAATGGGGGCGCGGGGCGGGGCCTGCCAGAGCGACCGGCCAATGGGGGCGCGGGGCGGGGCCTGCCAGAGCGACCGGCCAATGGGGGCGCGGGGCGGGGCCTGCGAGAGCCGCCGGCCAATGGGGGCTCGGGGCGGGGCCTGACAGAGCCGCCGGCCAATGGGGGCGGGGCCTGCGAGAGCGGCCGGCCAATGGGGGCGCGCGGGGCGGGCGCGGGGGCGTGGCCAGGGCGCCTTAGCGGCTGCGCGCAGGGCGGCGCGTCCTTTCGGTCCCGGCGCAGGTGACAGCGGCGCCCCCTCCGTCCGTCCGCGCCGAGCGCTGCACCCCGACGCCGCCAGCATGACGGAGCAGGCCGTCTCCTTCGCCAAGGACTTCCTGGCCGGCGGCGTCGCGGCCGCCATCTCCAAGACGGCCGTGGCGCCCATCGAGCGCGTCAAGCTGCTGCTGCAGGTGCGCGGGGCGCCGGCGGCCGGGGGTCGCGGGGGCGGCGGCGCGGGAGGGCGCGCGGGCGTGGCTGCCGGAAGCCCCGGGCCGCCGGGGCTTTGTGGGCGCCGTCGCTTCCGGCGGCGTGGGCCCCCCCCCTTTTAAATGACGACTTCCGGTCGCGGGGCGGGACTGCGCAGGCGCGCCCGAGACAACTTCCGGTCGCGGGGCGGGGCCGCGCTGGGCGCTCCCTTCCGGTCGCGCTTGGTGCGCCTGCGCAGAGCGGCCGGCTTGCGTCCTGCGCAGGCGCGGCGGCGCGGCCGCGTGGTTCCGGGGCCCGGCGGTGACCTTGAGGGCCCGCGAGTCTCGCGAGAGGTCCGCTGCGCCCCGGGGCGGCCGCCATGTTGCAGAAGCGGCCATAGGCGGCCGCCATGTTGCAGGATCGACCGTGAGCCCCTGCGGCTATTTCCGGTCGCGCTCTGGCTGCCTGCCGACGGCGCTGGGTCTCGAACCCGGGGCCTCAGAGCAGAAAAGTCTTTTTGCAAAATAATAATTTAAAAAAAAAAAAAATGCCCCTGAGCTGACCCCCCGGGCCCATTATTATTACTGTCGTTGCTGTTGTTATTATTTTTTGCCAGCGCTGACCAGGGCTCAGGGGGAAACAACAATAATGACAATAATAGTAATAACAACAATAGTAATCCTGGTCTAGGAAATAATAATAACAATGTAATAATTCTAGGAAATAATAACAACAATAGTAATAATAACTGCTCTAGGGAAATGGTGTTAGACATGGAAATAATCACTCCATCCCCAGCACCTGCACCAGCCGGAGCTCAGCAGGGTCTAGGAAATAATACCAACAATAGTAATAGTAATCCTGGTCTAGGAAATAATAATAACAATAGTAATAATTCTAGGAAATAATAATAACAATAGTAATAATAATTCTGCTCTAGGGAAATGACGGTAGACATGGAAATAATCACTCCATCCCCAGCACCTGCACCAGCCAGAGCTCAGCAGGGTCTAGGGAATAATAACAACAATAGTAATAGTAATAATTCTAGGAAATAATAACAACAATAGTAATAATAATTCTGCTCTAGGGGAAATACTGATATAAATGGAAATAATCACTCCAGCACCTGCACCAGCCAGAGCTCAGCAGGGTCTAGGAAATAATAATACCAACAATAGTAATAGTAATCCTGGTCTAGGAAATAATAACAATAGTAATAATTCTAGGAAATAATAATAACAATAGTAATAATAATTCTGCTCTAGGGAAATGGTGGTAGACATGGAAATAATCACTCCATCCCCAGCACCTGCACCAGCCAGAGCTCAGCAGGGTCTAGGGAATAATAACAACAATAGTAATAGTAATAATTCTAGGAAATAATAACAACAATAGTAATAATAATTCTGCTCTAGGGGAAATACTGATATAAATGGAAATAATCACTCCAGCACCTGCACCAGCCAGAGCTCAGCAGGGTCTAGGAAATAATAATACCAACAATAGTAATAGTAATCCTGGTCTAGGAAATAATAACAATAGTAATAATTCTAGGAAATAATAATAACAATAGTAATAATAATTCTGCTCTAGGGAAATGGTGGTAGACATGGAAATAATCACTCCATCCCCAGCACCTGCACCAGCCAGAGCTCAGCAGGGTCTAGGGAATAATAACAACAATAGTAATAGTAATAATTTTAGGAAATAATAACAATAGTAATAGTAATCCTGGTCTAGGAAATAATAATAATAGTAATAATTCTAGGAAATAATAACAACAATAGTAATAATAACTCTGCTCTAGGGAAATGGTGGTAGACATGGAAATAATCACTCCATCCCCAGCACCATCATCAGCCAGAGCTCAGCAGGATCTAGGAAATAATAATAACGATAGTAATAATAATTCTGCTCTAGGGGAAATACTGATAAAAATGGAAATAATCACTCCATCCCCAGCACCAACATCAGCCAGAGCTCAGTAGGGTCTAGGAAGTAATAATAACAATAATAATTCTGCCCTAGGGAAAATAATGCTATAAATAAAAATAATCACTCCATCCTCAGCACCAACATCAGCCAGAGCTCAGCAGGGCTCTAGGAAATAATAATTCTGCTCTAGGGACAATCATGCTGTAAATAAAAATAATCATCCCATCCCCAGCATCACCATCAGCCAGGGCTCAGCAGGGCTCTAGGAAATAATAATTCTGCTCTAGGGTAAGTAATGCTATAAATAAAAATAATCATCCCAGCACCATCATCAGCCAGAGCTCAGCTGGGCTCTGGAGTAATAATAACAATAATAATGGGTCCATCCCCAGCATCACCAGCAGCCAGAGCTCAGCAGGGCTCTGGAGTAATAATAATAATAATAATGGGTCCATCCCTGGCACCATCATCAGCCAGAGCTTAGCAGGGCTCTAGGAAATAATAACAATTCTGCTCTAGGGACAATCATGCTGTAAATCAAAATGACGATTTCATACCCAGCACCACCAGCAGCCAGAGCTCAGCCGGGCTCTGGAGTAATAATAACAATTATAATAATGGGTCCATCCCTGGCACCATCATCAGCCAGAGCTCAGCAGGGCTCTAGGAAATAATACCAACAATAGTAATAATAATCATTCTGCTCTGGGGACAATCACGCTGTAAATGAAAATGACCACTCCATCCGCGGCATCACCAGCAGCCAGAGCTCAGCAGGGCTCTGGAGAAATACCAGTCAGGGCAGTAATAATAGTTCTGCGGGCAGACTCCCGCCCGAGGCTCCGGTCTCGCCGCCAACGGGCTGGGCCGCGGGTGGCGTCCACCGGGCCGGGCGTCCCCCGATCCGCGCCCCGACTGACCGTGCGCCCCCCCGTCCGCCCCGCCGCAGGTGCAGCACGCCAGCAGGCAGATCGCGGCGGAGCAGCAGTACAAGGGCATCGTGGACTGCATCGTGCGCATCCCGCGGGAGCAGGGCGCGCTGTCCTTCTGGCGCGGCAACCTGGCCAACGTCATCCGCTACTTCCCCACGCAGGCGCTCAACTTCGCCTTCAAGGACAAGTACAAGCAGCTGTTCCTGGGCGGCGTGGACCGCCACGCGCGCTTCTGGCGCTACTTCGCGGGCAACCTGGCGGCGGGCGGCGCGGCGGGCGCCACCTCGCTGTGCTTCGTGTACCCGCTGGACTTCGCGCGCACCCGGCTGGCGGCCGACGTGGGCAAGTCGGGCGCCGAGCGCGAGTTCAAGGGCCTGGGCGACTGCCTGCTGAAGATCGGCCGCTCCGACGGCGTCCGCGGCCTCTACCAGGGCTTCAACGTGTCGGTGCAGGGCATCATCATCTACCGCGCCGCCTACTTCGGCGTCTACGACACGGCCAAGGGTGAGCCCGCGCCCGCCCGCCGCCCGCCCGCCGCGCGGGTCCCCTCTACTGGGGCGGCGGAGCAGACGCCGGAGCAGACGCCGGAGCCCTGCCGAGCTCTGCTCCTGGGCATGGGCATGGGCATGGGGCTGGGGGTTATTATTATTATTATTATTATTTCCCAGAGCCCTGCCGAGCTCTGCTCATGGGCATGGGCATGGGGATTATTGTTATTATTATTATTATTTCCCAGAGCCCTGCCGAGCTCTGGGCATGGGCATGGGGCTGGGGTTATTATTATTATTATTTCCCAGAGCCCTACTGAACTCTGCTGCCAGAGATGGGGATATTTAAAAAAAAAAAAATTATTTATTCTCTTTTTGCTTATAATTGTTGTGGTTATTATTATTGATGTTGTCGTTGTTGGATAGGACAGAGAGAAACGGAGAGAGGAGGGGAAGACAGAGAGGGGGAGAGAAAGACAGACACCTGCAGACCTGCTTCACCACCTGTGAAGCGACTCCCCTGCAGGTGGGGAGCCGGGGTTCGAACCGGGATCCTTATGCCGGCCCTTGTGCTTTGCGCCACCTGCGCTTAACCCGCTGCGCCACCGCCCGACTCCCCAGAATATTACTGTATTATTATTATCATTACGGTTACTATGCCCAGGCCCTCAGCACCTCAGGTGGGAGAGTGTGTGCAGAGCCGTTATTGTTACTGTTGTCAGTATTATTGTGCCCGGGTGCCGCTGACCCGCTCCCCGCCCCGCAGGCATGCTCCCCGACCCCAAGAACACGCACATCGTGGTCAGCTGGATGATCGCGCAGACCGTGACGGCCGTGGCGGGCGTGGTGTCCTACCCCTTCGACACCGTGAGGCGGCGCATGATGATGCAGTCGGGGCGCAAAGCAGGTGCGGGGGCTCCGGGGGAGGACGGGAGACGTGGGGGACAGACAGATGGACCTGTCTGTGTGGAAAGACAGACCTGCCCACGTGGGAGAGACAGACAGACCCGCCTGCCCACGTGGGACAGACAGACAGACCCGCCTGCCCACGTGGGACAGACCCGCCTGCCCATGTGGGACAGACAGACAGACCCGCCTGCCCACGTGGGACAGACCCGCCTGCCCATGTGGGACAGACAAGACAGACCCGCCTGCCCACGTGGGAGAGACAGACCCGCCTGCCCACGTGGGAGAGACAGACCCGCCTGCCCACGTGGGACAGACAGACAGACCCGCCTACCCACGTGGGACAGACAGACCCGCCTGCCCATGTGGGACAGACAGACTCGTCCATGTGGGAGAGACAGACAGACCCGCCTGCCCATGTGGGACAGACAGACAGACCCGCCTGCCCACGTGGGAGAGACAGACAGACCCTCCTGCCCACGTGGGAGGGACAGACAGACCCGCCACCCGTGGTCGTGGCCATGCTGACCTCCCCCGCCCGCCCGCCCGCCCGCCCGCAGCGGACATCATGTACACAGGCACGCTGCACTGCTGGCGCAAGATCTTCCAGGACGAGGGCGGCAAGGCCTTCTTCAAGGGCGCCTGGTCCAACGTGCTGCGCGGCATGGGCGGCGCCTTCGTGCTGGTTCTCTACGACGAGTTCAAGAAGGTGCTGTGAGCTGTGCCCGGACCCAGGCAGCGCCGGCGGCAGAAAGAGGCTCCAGCGACCTCGTCAGAGTCTGCACCCGGCGGGCACCCACATCCGTGTATTTATTGAAGAATCGTGTCTCATTTCTACTTGGCACTCTGTTTTGCACAGCCACCCTTTGATCATGCTCCCTGTGGGGATCAATAAACGGGACCAGACCCTCCCTGTGGGATCAATAAACAAGACCAGACCATCCTGTTCCCTGTGGAATCAATAATCGGTATAGGTTCACTCTGTAGGATCAATAAACAGGACAGACCCTCGTCCCTGTGGGGTCAATAGTCAGGACAGACCCTCCCTGTGGGGTCAGTAATCAGGACAGACCTCGTCCCTGTGGGGTCAATAATCAGGACAGACCTCGTCCCTGTGGGGTCAATAATCAGGACAGACCTCGTCCCTGTGGGGTCAATAATCAGGACAGACCCTCGTCCCTGTGGGGTCAGTAATCAGGACAGACCCTCGTCCCTGTGGGGTCAATAATCAGGACAGATCTCGTCCCTGTGGGGTCAATAATCAGGACAGACCTCGTCCCTGTGGGGTCAGTAATCAGGACAGACCCTCGTCCCTGTGGGGTCAGTAATCAGGACAGACCCTCGTCCCTGTGGGGTCAATAATCAGGACAGACCCTCGTCCCTGTGGGGTCAATAATCAGGACAGACCCTCGTCCCTGTGGGGTCAGTAATCAGGACAGACCCTCGTCCCTGTGGGGTCAATAATCAGGACAGACCTCGTCCCTGTGGGGTCAATCAGGACAGACCCTCGTCCCTGTGGGGTCAGTAATCAGGACAGACCCTCGTCCCTGTGGGTCAGTAATCAGGACAGACCCTCGTCCCTGTGGGTCAATAATCAGGACAGACCCTCGTCCCTGTGGGGTCAATAATCAGGACAGACCTCGTCCCTGTGGGTCAATAATCAGGACAGACCCTCGTCCCTGTGGGTCAATAATCAGGACAGACCCTTGTCCCTGTGGGGTCAATAATCAGGACAGACCCTCGTCCCTGTGGGTCAATAATCAGGACAGACCCTCGTCCCTGTGGGTCAATCAGGACAGACCCTCGTCCTTGTGGGGTCAATAATCAGGACAGACCTCGTCCCTGTGGGGTCAATAATCAGGACAGACCCTCGTCCCTGTGGGGTCAATAATCAGGACAGACCCTCGTCCCTGTGGGGTCAGTAATCAGGACAGACCCTCGTCCCTGTGGGGTCAGTAATCAGGACAGACCCTCGTCCCTGTGGGGTCAGTAATCAGGACAGACCCTCGTCCCTGTGGGTCAGTAATCAGGACAGACCCTCGTCCCTGTGGGTCAATAATCAGGACAGACCCTCGTCCCTGTGGGTCAATAATCAGGACAGACCCTGTGGGGTCAATAATCAGGACAGACCCTCGTCCCTGTGGGGTCAATAATCAGGACAGACCCTCCCTGTGGGATCAATAATCAGGACAGACGCTCCCTGCCCCCCAAGTGATCAATAATCAGACAGACCCTCCTGGTCTGGGGGTGGAGCAGATGGGCCGAGAGGCCCCTTTATGCAGGTGGGCTGGGGGTCCCTGTCCTGCCACCCCCCACGTCCATCTGTCCATCCTCCACGTGGGGTTGCTCAGGCCTCGCCCACCACCTGCACCTCCGCCACCAGGCAGTCCTCCGGGCGGTCCTCGGCCTCCAGCGCCACCTGTGGGGACAGCGGGTCAGGACCTCCCCACACCTGGCGCCCACAGGTGCCCCCACCCCTGCCCGCGCCCACCTCTCGCTCCCCCTGGAAGTCGCCTCCTAGCGGGTCCTTCACGCGGGGCACAGGCGGGAGCAGCCTCCGGGCGGCGGGGGACCTGGGGTCAGAGGTCGGGTCACTGGGGTCAGAGGTCAGGTCACGACTCCGCGTGGACGTGCGGGTGGGTGGGGCCCCGGGACTCACCTGGAGCAGGTCCACAGCAGCAGCGCCAGGGCCGCCAGGGTGCCCAGGGCAGACAGGGTCGCGGGCACCCACACCTGCGCCCGGGCCGGCTCACACTCTGTGGGCACACGACACCGTCACCCGAGGCCTGCACCCATGGGTGCCCCGTGGGTCACAGGTGACGTGCAGGGGTGCGTGCGGGTGCAGAGGTGCAGGACAGACGGGTGGGTGGGTGGTGGTGACGGGTGACAGGAAGTGCCGGAGGATCAATGTGGGGGAGAGGTGATTGGTAGTTGCAGGCACCACAGTGGGTCCTGGGGAGAGGTGCAGGTGGGAGGTGAGTGATGGGTGCAGATGGGTGATCAGTGATGGATGATCAATGATGGGTGCAGATGAATGATCAATGATGGTTAGTGATAGGTGCAGATGAGTGATCAGTGATGGATGAAGATCAATGATGGGTGCAGATGGGTGATCAGTGATGGATGAAGATCAATGATGGGTGCAGATGGGTGATCAGTGATGGATGAAGATCAATGATGGGTGCAGATGAATGATCAATGATGGTTAGTGATAGGTGCAGATGAGTGATCAGTGATGGATGAAGATCAGTGATGGGTGCAGATGGGTGATCAGTGATGGATGATCAATGATGGGGGATGAAGATCAATGATAGGTGCAGATGAGGGATCAATGATGGATGAAGATCAATGATGGGTGCAGATTAATGATGAAGATCAATGATGGGTGCAGATGAGTGATCAGTGATGGATGAAGATCAATGATGGGTGCAGATGAGTGATCAATGATGGATGAAGATCAATGATGGGTGCAGATGAATGATTAATGATGGATGAAGATTAGTGATGGGTGCAGATGAGTGATCAGTGATGGATGAGTGATTGATGGATGAAGATCTGTGATGGGTGCAGATGAGTGATCAGTGATGGATGAAGATGAGTGATCAATGATGGGTGCAGATGAGTGATCAGTGATGGATGAAGATGAGTGATCAATGATGGATGAAGATGAGTGATCAGTGATGGATGAAGAGTGATCAATGATGGATGCAGATGAGTGATCAATGATGGATGCAGATGAGTGATCAGTGATGGATGAAGATGAGTGATCAGTGATGGATGAAGAGTGATCAATGATGGGTGCAGATGAGTGATCAATGATGGATGAAGATGAGTGATCAGTGATGGGTGCAGATGAGTGATCAGTGATGGATGAAGATGAGTGATCAATGATGGATGAAGATGAGTGATCAGTGATGGATGAAGAGTGATCAATGATGGATGCAGATGAGTGATCAGTGATGGATGAAGAGTGATCAATGATGGATGCAGATGAGTGATCAGTGATGGATGAAGATGAGTGATCAGTGATGGATGAAGATGAGTGATCAATGATGGATGAAGATGAGTGATCAGTGATGGATGAAGAGTGATCAATGATGGATGCAGATGAGTGATCAATGATGGATGCAGATGAGTGATCAGTGATGGATGAAGATGAGTGATCAGTGATGGATGAAGAGTGATCAATGATGGGTGCAGATGAGTGATCAGTGATGGGTGCAGATGAGTGATCAGTGATGGGTGCAGATGAGTGATCAGTGATGGATGAAGATGAGTGATCAGTGATGGATGAAGAGTGATCAATGATGGGTGCAGATGAGTGATCAATGATGGATGCAGATGAGTGATCAGTGATGGATGAAGATGAGTGATCAATGATGGATGAAGATGAGTGATCAGTGATGGATGAAGAGTGATCAATGATGGATGCAGATGAGTGATCAATGATGGATGCAGATGAGTGATCAGTGATGGATGAAGATGAGTGATCAGTGATGGATGAAGAGTGATCAATGATGGGTGCAGATGAGTGATCAATGATGGATGAAGATGAGTGATCAGTGATGGATGAAGAGTGATCAATGATGGATGCAGATGAGTGATCAATGATGGATGCAGATGAGTGATCAGTGATGGATGCAGATGAGTGATCAGTGATGGATGAAGATGAGTGATCAGTGATGGATGAAGAGTGATCAATGATGGGTGCAGATGAGTGATCAGTGATGGGTGCAGATGAGTGATCAGTGATGGGTGCAGATGAGTGATCAGTGATGGGTGCAGATGAGTGATCAATGATGGATGAAGATGAGTGATCAGTGATGGATGAAGAGTGATCAATGATGGATGCAGATGAGTGATCAATGATGGATGAAGATGAGTGATCAGTGATGGGTGCAGATGAGCAGTGATGGATGAAGATTGGTGATGGATGAAGATGAGTGATCAATGATGGGTGCAGATGTGTGATCAGTGATGGATGAAAATGAGTGATCAGTGATGGATGAAGATGAGTGATCAATGATGGGTGCAGATGCGTGATCAGTGATGGGTGCAGATGAGTGATCAATGATGAAGATGAGTGATGGGTGCAGATAGATGATAGGTAATAGATGGTGGTGGGGGGATGGATGGACAGAGGTGATGGATGAGGATGGAGTGATGGTGATCGGAGATGCTGAGTGAGTGATGGTGAGGGAGAAGGGATGGATGATGGAGGGGTGGATGAAAGTAATGAAGAGAGAGAAGATGGACAGATAGATGGAAGTGATGGATACAGATGGAGGGGCAGAGGAAGGTGATGGAGGGATAGAGGTGGAAGTGATGGATGGATAGATTGATGGATAAAGAAGATGATGGAGGTGATAGATGCTTAGCGATGGAGGTGTGGATTGATGGATTGAGGTGATGGATGGATAGAGATGTAGGGTGATGGACAGATAGATGGAGGTGTAGGGTGATGGATGGATTGAGGTGATGGATGGATAGAGATGTAGGGTAATGGACAGAGATGGAGGTGTAGGATGATGGATGGATTGAGGTGATGGATGGATGGAGATGTAGGGGGATGGACAGATAGATGGAGGTGTAGGATGATGGATGGATTGAGGTGATGGATGGATGGAGATGTAGGGGGATGGACAGATAGATGGAGGTGTAGGATGATGGATGGATTGAGGTGATGGATGGATGGAGATGTAGGGGGATGGACAGAGAGATGGAGGTGTAGGATGATGGATGGATTGAGGTGATGGATGGATGGAGATGTAGGGGGATGGACAGAGAGATGGAGGTGTAGGATGATGGATGGATTGAGGTGATGGATGGATGGAGATGTAGGGGGATGGACAGATAGATGGAGGTGTAGGATGATGGATGGATTGAGGTGATGGATGGATGGAGATGTAGGGGGATGGACAGATAGATGGAGGTGTAGGATGATGGATGGATTGAGGTGATGGATGGATGGAGATGTAGGGGGATGGACAGATAGATGGAGGTGTAGGATGATGGATGGATTGAGGTGATGGATGGATGGAGATGTAGGGGGATGGACAGATAGATGGAGGTGTAGGATGATGGATGGATTGAGGTGATGGATGGATGGAGATGTAGGGGGATGGACAGATAGATGGAGGTGTAGGATGATGGATGGATTGAGGTGATGGATGGATGGAGATGTAGGGTGATGGACAGAGAGATGGAGGTGTAGGATGATGGATGGATTGAGGTGATGGATGGATGGAGATGTAGGGTGATGGACAGAGATGGAGGTGTAGGATGATGGATGGATTGAGGTGATGGATGGATAGAGATGTAGGGGGATGGACAGATAGATGGAGGTGTAGGATGATGGATGGATTGAGGTGATGGATGGATGGAGATGTAGGGTGATGGACAGAGAGATGGAGGTGTAGGATGATGGATGGATTGAGGTGATGGATGGATGGAGATGTAGGGTGATGGACAGAGATGGAGGTGTAGGATGATGGATGGATTGAGGTGATGGATGGATGGAGATGTAGGGTGATGGACAGATAGATGGAGGTGTAGGATGATGGATGGATTGAGGTGATGGATGGATGGAGATGTAGGGTGATGGACAGATAGATGGAGGTGTAGGATGATGGATGGATTGAGGTGATGGATGGATGGAGATGTAGGGTGATGGACAGATAGATGGAGGTGTAGGATGATGGATGGATTGAGGTGATGGATGGATGGAGATGTAGGGTGATGGACAGATAGATGGAGGTGTAGGATGATGGATGGATTGAGGTGATGGATGGATGGAGATGTAGGGGGATGGACAGATAGATGGAGGTGTAGGATGATGGATGGATTGAGGTGATGGATGGATGGAGATGTAGGGGGATGGACAGATAGATGGAGGTGTAGGATGATGGATGGATTGAGGTGATGGATGGATGGAGATGTAGGGGGATGGACAGATAGATGGAGGTGTAGGATGATGGATGGATTGAGGTGATGGATGGATGGAGATGTAGGGGGATGGACAGATAGATGGAGGTGTAGGATGATGGATGGATTGAGGTGATGGATGGATGGAGATGTAGGGGGATGGACAGATAGATGGAGGTGTAGGATGATGGATGGATTGAGGTGATGGATGGATGGAGATGTAGGGTGATGGACAGATAGATGGAGGTGTAGGGTGATGGATGGATTGAGGTGATGGATGGATGGAGATGTAGGGTGATGGACAGATAGATGGAGGTGTAGGATGTTGGATGGATTGAGGTGATGGATAGATAGAGATGTAGGGGGATGGACAGATAGATGGAGGTGTAGGATGATGGATGGATTGAGGTGATGGATGGATGGAGATGTAGGGTGATGGACAGATAGATGGAGGTGTAGGATGATGGATGGATTGAGGTGATGGATGGATGGAGATGTAGGGTGATGGACAGAGATGGAGGTGTAGGATGATGGATGGATTGAGGTGATGGATGGATAGAGATGTAGGGGGATGGACAGATAGATGGAGGTGTAGGATGATGGATGGATTGAGGTGATGGATGGATGGAGATGTAGGGTGATGGACAGAGATGGAGGTGTAGGATGATGGATGGATTGAGGTGATGGATGGATAGAGATGTAGGGGGATGGACAGATAGATGGAGGTGTAGGATGATGGATGGATTGAGGTGATGGATGGATGGAGATGTAGGGTGATGGACAGAGAGATGGAGGTGTAGGATGATGGATGGATTGAGGTGATGGATGGATGGAGATGTAGGGTGATGGACAGAGATGGAGGTGTAGGATGATGGATGGATTGAGGTGATGGATGGATAGAGATGTAGGGTGATGGACAGATAGATGGAGGTGTAGGATGATGGATGGATTGAGGTGATGGATGGATGGAGATGTAGGGGGATGGACAGATAGATGGAGGTGTAGGATGATGGATGGATTGAGGTGATGGATGGATGGAGATGTAGGGGGATGGACAGATAGATGGAGGTGTAGGATGATGGATGGATTGAGGTGATGGATGGATGGAGATGTAGGGGGATGGACAGATAGATGGAGGTGTAGGATGATGGATGGATTGAGGTGATGGATGGATGGAGATGTAGGGGGATGGACAGATAGATGGAGGTGTAGGATGATGGATGGATTGAGGTGATGGATGGATGGAGATGTAGGGGGATGGACAGATAGATGGAGGTGTAGGGTGATGGATGGATTGAGGTGATGGATGGATGGAGATGTAGGGTGATGGACAGATAGATGGAGGTGTAGGATGTTGGATGGATTGAGGTGATGGATAGATAGAGATGTAGGGGGATGGACAGATAGATGGAGGTGTAGGATGATGGATGGATTGAGGTGATGGATGGATGGAGATGTAGGGTGATGGACAGATAGATGGAGGTGTAGGATGATGGATGGATTGAGGTGATGGATGGATGGAGATGTAGGGTGATGGACAGAGATGGAGGTGTAGGATGATGGATGGATTGAGGTGATGGATGGATAGAGATGTAGGGGGATGGACAGATAGATGGAGGTGTAGGATGATGGATGGATTGAGGTGATGGATGGATGGAGATGTAGGGTGATGGACAGAGAGATGGAGGTGTAGGATGATGGATGGATTGAGGTGATGGATGGATGGAGATGTAGGGGGATGGACAGATAGATGGAGGTGTAGGATGATGGATGGATTGAGGTGATGGATGGATGGAGATGTAGGGTGATGGACAGAGAGATGGAGGTGTAGGATGATGGATGGATTGAGGTGATGGATGGATGGAGATGTAGGGTGATGGACAGAGATGGAGGTGTAGGATGATGGATGGATTGAGGTGATGGATGGATGGAGATGTAGGGTGATGGACAGATAGATGGAGGTGTAGGATGATGGATGGATTGAGGTGATGGATGGATGGAGATGTAGGGTGATGGACAGATAGATGGAGGTGTAGGATGATGGATGGATTGAGGTGATGGATGGATGGAGATGTAGGGTGATGGACAGATAGATGGAGGTGTAGGATGATGGATGGATTGAGGTGATGGATGGATGGAGATGTAGGGTGATGGACAGATAGATGGAGGTGTAGGATGATGGATGGATTGAGGTGATGGATGGATGGAGATGTAGGGGGATGGACAGATAGATGGAGGTGTAGGATGATGGATGGATTGAGGTGATGGATGGATGGAGATGTAGGGGGATGGACAGATAGATGGAGGTGTAGGATGATGGATGGATTGAGGTGATGGATGGATGGAGATGTAGGGGGATGGACAGATAGATGGAGGTGTAGGATGATGGATGGATTGAGGTGATGGATGGATGGAGATGTAGGGGGATGGACAGATAGATGGAGGTGTAGGATGATGGATGGATTGAGGTGATGGATGGATGGAGATGTAGGGTGATGGACAGATAGATGGAGGTGTAGGGTGATGGATGGATTGAGGTGATGGATGGATGGAGATGTAGGGTGATGGACAGATAGATGGAGGTGTAGGATGATGGATGGATTGAGGTGATGGATGGATGGAGATGTAGGGGGATGGACAGATAGATGGAGGTGTAGGATGATGGATGGATTGAGGTGATGGATGGATGGAGATGTAGGGGGATGGACAGATAGATGGAGGTGTAGGATGATGGATGGATTGAGGTGATGGATGGATGGAGATGTAGGGGGATGGACAGATAGATGGAGGTGTAGGATGATGGATGGATTGAGGTGATGGATGGATGGAGATGTAGGGGGATGGACAGATAGATGGAGGTGTAGGGTGATGGATGGATTGAGGTGATGGATGGATGGAGATGTAGGGTGATGGACAGATAGATGGAGGTGTAGGATGTTGGATGGATTGAGGTGATGGATAGATAGAGATGTAGGGGGATGGACAGATAGATGGAGGTGTAGGATGATGGATGGATTGAGGTGATGGATGGATAGAGATGTAGGGTGATGGACAGATAGATGGAGGTGTAGGATGATGGATGGATTGAGGTGATGGATGGATGGAGATGTAGGGGGATGGACAGATAGATGGAGGTGTAGGATGATGGATGGATTGAGGTGATGGATGGATGGAGATGTAGGGGGATGGACAGATAGATGGAGGTGTAGGGTGATGGATGGATTGAGGTGATGGATGGATGGAGATGTAGGGTGATGGACAGATAGATGGAGGTGTAGGATGTTGGATGGATTGAGGTGATGGATAGATAGAGATGTAGGGGGATGGACAGATAGATGGAGGTGTAGGATGATGGATGGATTGAGGTGATGGATGGATGGAGATGTAGGGTGATGGACAGATAGATGGAGGTGTAGGATGATGGATGGATTGAGGTGATGGATGGATGGAGATGTAGGGTGATGGACAGAGATGGAGGTGTAGGATGATGGATGGATTGAGGTGATGGATGGATGGAGATGTAGGGTGATGGACAGATAGATGGAGGTGTAGGATGATGGATGGATTGAGGTGATGGATGGATGGAGATGTAGGGTGATGGACAGATAGATGGAGGTGTAGGATGATGGATGGATTGAGGTGATGGATGGATGGAGATGTAGGGGGATGGACAGATAGATGGAGGTGTAGGATGATGGATGGATTGAGGTGATGGATGGATGGAGATGTAGGGGGATGGACAGATAGATAGAGGTGTAGGATGATGGATGGATTGAGGTGATGGATGGATAGAGATGTAGGGTGATGGACAGATAGATGGAGGTGTAGGATGATGGATGGATTGAGGTGATGGATGGATAGAGATGTAGGGTGATGGATAGACGGAGCTGATGATGGGTAGGCAGAGGGGATGGATGGAGCTGATGGATGATGGATTGAGGTGATGGGTAGCCAGAGGTGATGGATGGATGGACGTGATGGATGAATGGACGGAGGTGATGGATGGACGGATGGAGGTGATGGACGGATGGACGGACGGAGGTGCGGGATGGAGATGGGTGCGGGAGGCCTCGTGGGAAGCCGCCTTCCTCACCGAAGCTCTTCAGAGGGCTCCAGGGGCTCCAGAACCTCTGGTCGAAGGTGAGCGCCCGCACGCGCACACGGAGGTTCCCGGGGTTGGGCAGCAGCATCTGGGAGCCGGCGGGGGAGGGGCCGCTTACCGTATGCTTCTCGGACCTGGAGCCCTGCGGACGGCAGATGGGGGGGGGTCGGCCTGCACCCGTGGGGAGCCCCTTCCTCCAACCCCTGCCCTGCACTACCCTGCCCCCCGGTCCCCTCCTGCAGGGGGGGAAACTTCAAGAGCGGTGGAGCAGGGCTGCGGGGGTCTGTCTCTCTCTCTGCCTCTCTCTTCAGAATAGAGTGTTATAGAAAAGAGGAGAATAGGGTAGAATATGCTAGAATAGAATGCGATAGAATAGAACAGAATAGAATATGATAGAATAGAACAGAAAGAATAGAACAGAATAGAATATGATAGAATAGAACAAAATAGAATATGATAGAATAGAATAGAATAGAATAGAATATGATAGAATAGAACAAAATAGAATATGATAGAATAGAATAGAATAGAATAGAAAGAATAGAACAGAACAGAACAGAATAGAATAGAAAGAATATGATAGAACAGAATAGAATAGAACAGAATAGAATATGATAGAATAGAATAGAATAGAATATGATAGAATAGAAAAACTAGAACAGAATAGAATAGAATATGATAGAATAGAACAGAATAGAAAGAATAGAACAAAATAGAATATGATAGAATAGAATAGAATAGAATATGATAGAAAGAATAGAACATAATAGAATAGAATAGAATAGAACAGAACAGAATAGAAAGAATAGAACAGAATAGAATATGATAGAACAGAATAGAATAGAATAGAAAGAATAGAACAGAATAGAATAGAATAGAATAGCACAGAATAGAATATGATAGAATAGAATAGAATAGAATAGAATAGAATAGAATAGAATAGAAAGAATAGAACAGAACAGAATAGGATAGAATAGAAAGAATATGATAGAATAGAATAGAATAGAAAGAATAGAACAGAATAGAAAGAATAGAACAGAACAGAATATGATAGAATAGAATAGAGTATTATAGAAAAGAATAGGATGATAGAATGTTATAGATTAGACTATGCTAGAATAGAATAGAATAGGGTAGAATATGCTAGAATAGACTATTATAGAATAGAATATTACAGAAGAGAATATTATAGAAGAAATAGAATAGGATAATAGAAGAAGTAGAATAGGATAAAAATGCTAGAATATTATAGATTAGAATACACGAGAATAGAACATGCCAAAATAGAATATTATAGAGTAGACTTGGATAGAATATGCTAGAATAGAATATTATAGAATAGAATAGTATATGCCAGAATAGAGTAGAATATTATAGAATAGGGTAGAATATGCTAGAATAAAATAGGATAGAATAGAATAGAATAAATAGAATAGAATGGACTAGAATCAGGTGAACAGTCTAGAATAGGATAGAAGGGGCCAGGTGGGGGCTCACCTGGCTGAGGGCACCTGTTCCCAGGCACAAGGACCCGGGTTCAAGCCCCTGGTCCCCACCTGCAGGGGGGAAGCTTCACGAGCGGTGGAATCTGGGATGCAGGGGTCTCTCTGTCTCCTTCCCTCTCAACTTCTCTGTCTCTATATACTAAAAATTTAAAAATCTTAAGAAATATTTTAAGAATAAAGTGAAGCCGGTTAGGTAGATAGGATAGAGTAGACTAGAGTAAATAGAATAGAAAAAGAATAGAATATGCTAGAATGGAATAGGATATAAAATAGAATACAGTGTCATAGGTGAGAAAAAGAAATCATTGGAATAGAATGTATGGGACTAGAATAGAATAATCAATAGAACAAGACGGAATAGGCTAGAATAGAAAAAAAATAGAATGAATAAAACAGAATGTGCTGGAATGGAATAGAAGAGTGGGAATAGGATTAGACTAGAATAGAATGGAATACAGCAGAATAGAATGAATGGAAGATGCTAGAATGGGGTAGAATATAAAATAGACAACATCATAGGTTAGAATAAGATAGAAATGAACGGAATAGGATAATTAATGAAAAGAGAATAGGATATGCTAGAATAGAATGAATAAAATAGAATGAACATGGAATAGAACAGAATAAAATAGAACATTTAGAATAGAACAGACTATCCAGAATAGAATAGAACAGAATATTTAGAATAGAATATTTAGGATAGGATAGGATAGAATAGAATATTTAGAATAGAATATCTAGAATAGAATATTTAGAATAGGATAGAGTAGAATAGAATAGAACAGAATATTTAGAATATTTAGAATAGGATAGAGTAGACTATCTAGAATAGAATAGAACAGGATATTTAGAATATTTAGAATAGGATAGAGTAGACTAGAATAGAATAGAACAGAATATTTAGAATAGGATAGGATAGAATAGAATATCTAGAATAGAATATTTAGAATAGGATAGAGTAGAATAGAATAGAACAGAATATTTAGAATATTTAGAATAGGATAGAGTAGACTATCTAGAATAGAATAGAACAGGATATTTAGAATAGGACAGAATACCTAGAATAGAATATTTAGAATAGACTAGACTAGAATATTTAGAATAGAATGGGATATGATAGAATAGAGTAGAATGAATGGAATGGAGTAAGAGTCTGGAAACAGACTCTTGAGGTTCTGGGTTCAATAATAATGATGATGATAATGGTTCTGCACACAGACTCTCCTGCCTGCTCTGAGGCCCCAGTTTCCATCCTCAGCACCACCCCAGTAATAATCATCATCATCATCATCATCATCATCATCTGCAAAAGGACTCCTTCCTGACGCTGAGAAAATGAATACTAATAAAATGATTATAATGGGGAGTCGGGCTGGAGCGCAGCGGGTTAAGCGCACGTGGCGCAAAGCGCACGGACGGCGTAAGGATCCCGGTTCGAGCCCCCGGCTCCCCACCTGCAGGGGAGTCGCTTCCCAGGCGGTGAAGCAGGTCTGCAGGTGTCTGTCTTTCTCTCCCCCTCTCTGTCTTCCCCTCCTCTCTCCATTTCCCTCTGTCCTATCCAACAACGACGACAGCAACAATAATAACTACAACGATAAAACAACAAGGGCAACAAAAGGGAATAAATAAATAAATAAAATAAATATTTTAAAAAAATGATTATAATGATAATGTGCACACCACAAGACCCATGTTGGAACCTGGCCCTCCCTGCACTGGTGTCTCTGTCTCTACTTGTAAAACTTGACCTGCAGGTCTCTGGTCTCTGCCCACAAGGAGAGATCTCTGGTCTCTGCCCACCATGAGATCTCGTCTTTGCCTGCCATGAGATCTCTGGTCTCTGCCCACCATGAGAGGTATCTGTTCTCTGCCACCCAAGGGAGGTCTCTTGTCTGACCACCATGAGATCTCTTGTCTCTGCCCTCCATGAGGGATCTCTGCCCACCCGAGGGAGGTCTCTGGTCTCTTCCCACCATGAGATCTCTTGTCTCTGCCCTCCATGAGAGATCTCTTCTCTGCCCACCCGAGGGAGGTCTCTAGTCTCTGCCCAGCATGAGAGATCTCTGGTCTCTGCCCACCATGAGATCTCTGGTCTCTGCCCACCATGAGATCTCTGGTCTCTGCCCACCCTGTGAGATCTCTGTTCTCTGCCCACCCTGTGATCTCTGGTCTCTGCCCACCATGAGATCTCTGGTCTCTACCCACCATGAGAGATCTGTTCTCTATCCACCATGAGAGATCTCTTGTCTCTGCCCACCATGAGAGATCTCTGTTCTCTGCCCACCCAAGGGAGGTCTCTAGTCTCCACCCACCATGTGAGATCTCTGGTCTCTACCCACCATGAGATCTCTGCCCACCCAAGGGAGATCTCTGGTCTCTACCCACCATGAGAGATCTCTCTGCCCACCATGTGAGATCTCTGTTCTCTGCCCACCATGAGATCTCTTGTCTCTGCCCACCGTGAGATCTCTGGTCTCTGCCCACCCTGTGAGATCTCTGTTCTCTGCCCACCATGAGAGATCTGTTCTCTATCCACCATGAGAAGTCTTGTCTCTGCCCACCATGAGATCTCTGGTCTCTACCCACCATGAGATCTCTGCCCACCATGAGAGATCTCTTGTGTCTGCCCATCATGAGAGATCTCTGTTCTCTGCCCACCATGAGATCTCTTGTCTCTGCCTACCATGTGAGATCTCTGGTCTCTGCCCATCCTGTGAGATCTCTGTTCTCTGCCCACCCAAGGGAGGTCTCTGGTCTCTGGCCACCATGAGAGATCTCTGGTCTCTACCCACCATGAGATCTCTGGTCTTTGGCCACCATGAGATCTCTGGTCTCTGCCCACTATGAGATCTCTGCCCACCCAAGGGAGATCTCTGGTCTCTGCCCACCATGAGAGATCTCTGGTCTCTGCCCACCCGAGGGAGGTCTCTAGTCTCTTCCCACCATGAGAGATCTCCGGTCTCTACCCACCATGAGATCTCTGCCCACCCAAGGGAGATCTCTGGTCTCTGCCCACCATGAGAGGTCTCTGGTCTCTGCCCACCATGAGATCTCTGGTCTCTGCCCACCCTGCGAGATCTCTGGTCTCTACCCACCATGAGAGATCTCTTGTCTCTTCACACCCTGTGAGATCTCTGTTCTCTGCCCACCCGCGGGTGCCGGGGCCTCACCCTGTGCACGACGACCTCGTAGGAGAAGTCTGACTGGAAGCGGGCGGCCATGTGCCACTGGACATCGGCCCAAGTCTGGTTGCAGGACCCCGTGACGTTGGGGGCATCCAGCCGCTCTGGGTGGGGGGGGGGACATCCGGGTCAGTAGGCGCTGTGAGCTCAGCTAAGCTCCAATCAATCAATCAATCAATCAATCAGTCAGTTTATTGGAAGTTCCATCAGGCATCCTGAGAGTTGTCTGAGGGGGTAAAATGCTGGACTGTCAAGCGTGAGGCCCCGAGTTCCATCCCCGGCATCCCAGGAGCCAACGGGAAGTATCTGCTCTCTCTCTAATCAATAATCAATAGATCAATTTATTGGAAGTTCCATCAGGCATCCTGGGAGTTGTCTCAGGGGATAAATGCTGGACTATCAAGCATGAGGCCCCGAGTTCCATCCCCGGTGTCCCAGGAGCCAATGGGAGCTATCTGCTCTCTCTCTAATCAATAATCAATAGATCAATTTAGTGGAAGTTCCATCAGGCATCCTGGGAGAGGTCTCAGGGGATAAAATGCTGGACTGTCAAGCGTGAGGCCCCGAGTTCCATTCCCAGCATCCCAGGAGCCAACGGGAGCTATCTGCTCTCTCTTTCATCAATAATCAATAGATCAATTTATTGGAAGTTCCATCAGGCATCCTGGGAGGGGTCTCAGGGGATAAAATGCTGGACTTTCAAGCGTGAGACCCCGAGTTCCATTCCCAGCATCCCAGGAACCAACGGGAGCTATCTGCTCTCTCTCTAATCAATCAATAATCAATATATAAATTTATTGGAAGTTCCATCAGGCATCCCGGCAGTTGTCTCAGGAGATAAAATGCTGGACTGTCAAACGTGAGGCCCCGAGTTCCATCCCTGGCATCCCGGGAGCCAACGGGAAGTATCTGCTCTCTCTCTAATCAATAATCAATAGATCAATTTATTGGAAGTTCCATCAGGCATCCCAGAAGGTGTCTCAGGGGATAAAATGCTGGACTGTCAAGCATGAGGCCCTGAGTTCCATCCCCGGTGTCCCAGGAGCCAATGGGAGCTATCTGCTCTCTCTCTAATCAATCAATAATCAATAGATCAATTTATTGGAAGTTCCATCAGGCATCCCGGGAGTTGTCTCAGGGGATAAAATGCTGGACTGTCAAGCGTGAGGCCCCGAGTTCCATTCCCAGAATCCCAGGAGCCAACGGGAGCTATCTGCTCTCTCTCTAACCAATAATCAATAGATCAATTTATTGGAAGTTGTATCAGACACCAGAAGGTGCCTCAGGAGATAAAGTGCTGAACTGTCAAGCATGAGGCCCCGAGTTCCATCCCCGGCGTCCCAGGAGCCAGAAGGAGGGTCTGCTCGCTCTCTAATCAATAACCAATAGATCAATTTATTGGAAGTTCCATCAGGCATCCTGGGAGTTGTCTGAGGGGATAAAATGCTGGACTGTCAAACGTGAGGCCCCGAGTTCCATCCCTGGCATCCCGGGAGCCAACGGGAAGTATCTGCTCTCTCTCTAATCAATAATCAATAGATCAATTTATTGGAAGTTCCATCAGGCATCCTGGGAGGGTTCTCAGGGGATAAAATGCTGGACTGTCAAGCGTGAGGCCCCGAGTTCCATCCCCGGCATCCCGGGAGCCACCGGGAGCTATCTGCTCTCTCTCTCTCATCAATCAATAATCAATAGATCAATTTATTGGAAGTTCCATCAGGCATCCTGGGAGGGTTCTCAGGGGATAAAATGCTGGACTGTCAAGCGTGAGACCCCGAGTTCCATCCCCGGCATCCCGGGAGCCACCGGGAGCTATCTGCTCTCTCTCTCTCATCAATCAATAATCAATAGATCAATTTATTGGAAGTTCCATCAGGCATCCTGGGAGGGTTCTCAGGGGATAAAATGCTGGACTGTCAAGCGTGAGGCCCCGAGTTCCATCCCCGGCATCCCGGGAGCCACCGGGAGCTATCTGCTCTCTCTCTCTCATCAATCAATAATCAATAGATCAATTTATTGGAAGTTCCATCAGGCATCCTGGGAGGGTTCTCAGGGGATAAAATGCTGGACTGTCAAGCGTGAGGCCCCGAGTTCCATCCCCGGCATCCCGGGAGCCACCGGGAGCTATCTGCTCTCTCTCTCTCATCAATCAATAATCAATAGATCAATTTATTGGAAGTTCCATCAGGCATCCTGGGAGGGTTCTCAGGGGATAAAATGCTGGACTGTCAAGCGTGAGGCCCCGAGTTCCATCCCCGGCATCCCGGGAGCCACCGGGAGCTATCTGCTCTCTCTCTCTCATCAATCAATAATCAATAGATCAATTTATTGGAAGTTCCATCAGGCATCCTGGGAGGGTTCTCAGGGGATAAAATGCTGGACTGTCAAGCGTGGGGCCCCGAGTTCCATCCCCGGCATCCCGGGAGCCAGAGGGAGGGTCTGCTTCTCTCCAATCAATCAATCAATCATTAATCCATCAATAATCAATCTTATTTTCTCAAAAATCTCTTTTAAAAGACAATCAGGTCTCATTAAAATTAAAAGCCGGGGACGGCCGGCAGCACGAGAGAGACACAGAGAGACACACAGACACACAGAGAGGGAGGCGCCACGACCCCGTGAGCTTCCCCCGGTGCTGCGGGGTCCCCGCCACCCCCACGGCACCCATGGGTGCCCCCCGCCCGCCGGCCGCTCACCGATGGCCCCCAGCTCCACGAAGATCTCGGCGCAGGGCACCCCGGTGCCGTTGACCAGGAAACGCTGCAGCTCCTCGGGGTGTCCTCGGCCCACGTCCCGGAACTCGCACTGGAAGTGGGTGCTGTCATGGGTGCCGCCGTGGGTGCCGCCGTAGCGCTCGCACTCCCACACCTGCCGGGACCTGGCGGGAGATGAGGCGCCCACCACCCCGCCCGCCACCCCCGGGCCCGGCACCTACTGCAGGTCCTCCCAGAACAGCCGGTACTGAGCACCCTTGGGTGCTGTCCGGCCCTCCGTCCAGCGGCACGTCAGCAGGTCCCAGTCGTGCACCCAGCAGCTCAGGCGCTCGGGGGCTGCGGACGGGTCTCCGGCTGCACCGCAGGGAGGGAGGGTGCTGGGTGGTCAGGGTTGCTGGGGGGTCGGGGTGCTGGGGGGTCGGGGTGCTGGGTGGTCAGGGTGCCGGGTGGTCAGGGTGCCGGGTGGTCAGGGTGCCGGGTGGTCAGGGTGCTGCGGGTCAGGGTGCTGGGTGGTCAGGGTGCTGGGCGTCAGGGTGCTGGGTGATCAGGGTGCTGGGTGATGAGGGTGCCGGGTGGTCAGGGTGCCGGGGGGTCAGGGTGCTGGGCGCCGGGTGCTCAGGGTGCTGGGTGATCGGGGTGCTGGGGGGTCGGGTTGCTGGGGGGTCAGGGTGCTGGGGGGTCAGGGTGCTGGGTGGTCAGGGTGCTGGGTGGTCGGGGTGCTGGGTGATCAGGGTGCCGGGGGGTCAGGGTGCTGGGTGGTCAGGGTGCCGGGTGGTCAGGGTGCTGGGGGTCAGGGTGCTGGGTGATCGGGGTGCTGGGGGGTCGGGGTGCTGGGTGGTCAGGGTGCCGGGTGGTCAGGGTGCTGGGGGTCAGGGTGCTGGGTGATCGGGGTGCTGGGGGGTCGGGGTGCTGGGTGGTCAGGGTGCTGGGGGGTCAGGGTGCTGGGGGGTCAGGGTGCTGGGTGGTCAGGGTGCTCAGGGTGCTGGGTGATCGGGGTGCTGGGGGGTCGGGGTGCTGGGGGGTCGGGGTGCTGGGGGGTCAGGGTGCTGGGGGGTCAGGGTGCTGGGGGGTCAGGGTGCTGGGTGATCGGGGTGCTGGGTGGTCAGGGTGCTGGGTGGTCAGGGTGCTGGGGGGTCGGTACTGGGTGGTCAGGGTGCTGGGGGTCAGGGTGCTGGGGGGTCAGGGTGCTGGGTGATCGGGGTGCTGGGTGGTCAGGGTGCTGGGTGGTCAGGGTGCTGGGGGGTCGGTACTGGGTGGTCAGGGTGCTGGGGGTCAGGGTGCTGGGGGGTCAGGGTGCTGGGTGATCGGGGTGCTGGGTGGTCAGGGTGCTGGGTGGTCAGGGTGCTGGGGGGTCGGTACTGGGTGGTCAGGGTGCTGGGGGTCAGGGTGCTGGGGGGTCAGGGTGCTGGGGGGTCAGGGTGCTGGGCGCCGGGTGCTCAGGGTGCTGGGTGATCGGGGTGCTGGGGGGTCGGGTTGCTGGGGGGTCAGGGTGCTGGGGGGTCAGGGTGCTGGGTGTCAGGATGCCGGGTGGTTGGGGTGCTGGGGGTCAGGGTGCTGGGGGGTCAGGGTGCTGGGTGGTCGGGGTGCTGGGTGATCAGGGTGCCGGGTGGTCAGGGTGCCGGGGGGTCAGGATGCCGGGTGATCAGGGTGCTGGGGGTCAGGGTGCTGGGTGGTCAGGGTGCTGGGTGGTCAGGGTGCTGGGGGGTCAGGGTGCTGGGCGCCGGGTGCTCAGGGTGCTGGGTGATCAGGGTGCCGGGTGGTCAGGGTGCCGGGTGGTCAGGGTGCTGGGGGTCAGGGTGCTGGGTGGTCAGGGTGCTGGGTGGTCAGGGTGCTGGGGGGTCAGGGTGCTGGGCGCCGGGTGCTCAGGGTGCTGGGTGATCGGGGTGCTGGGGGGTCGGGTTGCTGGGGGGTCAGGGTGCTGGGGGGTCAGGGTGCTGGGTGGTCAGGGTGCCGGGTGGTCAGGGTGCTCAGGGTGCTGGGTGATCGGGGTGCTGGGGGGTCGGGGTGCTGGGGGGTCGGGGTGCTGGGGGGTCAGGGTGCTGGGGGTCAGGGTGCTGGGTGGTCAGGGTGCTGGGTGGTCGGGGTGCTGGGTGATCAGGGTGCCGGGGGGTCAGGGTGCTGGGTGGTCAGGGTGCTGGGTGGTCAGGGTGCCGGGTGGTCAGGGTGCTGGGGGTCAGGGTGCTGGGTGATCGGGGTGCTGGGGGGTCGGGGTGCTGGGTGGTCAGGGTGCTGGGGGGTCAGGGTGCTGGGTGGTCAGGGTGCTCAGGGTGCTGGGTGATCGGGGTGCTGGGGGGTCGGGGTGCTGGGGGGTCGGGGTGCTGGGGGGGTCAGGGTGCTGGGGGGTCAGGGTGCTGGGGGGTCAGGGTGCTGGGTGATCGGGGTGCTGGGTGGTCAGGGTGCTGGGTGGTCAGGGTGCTGGGGGGTCGGTACTGGGTGGTCAGGGTGCTGGGGGTCAGGGTGCTGGGGGGTCAGGGTGCTGGGTGATCGGGGTGCTGGGTGGTCAGGGTGCTGGGTGGTCAGGGTGCTGGGGGGTCGGTACTGGGTGGTCAGGGTGCTGGGGGTCAGGGTGCTGGGGGGTCAGGGTGCTGGGTGATCGGGGTGCTGGGTGGTCAGGGTGCTGGGTGGTCAGGGTGCTGGGGGGTCGGTACTGGGTGGTCAGGGTGCTGGGGGTCAGGGTGCTGGGGGGTCAGGGTGCTGGGGGGTCAGGGTGCTGGGCGCCGGGTGCTCAGGGTGCTGGGTGATCGGGGTGCTGGGGGGTCGGGTTGCTGGGGGGTCAGGGTGCTGGGGGGTCAGGGTGCTGGGTGTCAGGATGCCGGGTGGTTGGGGTGCTGGGGGTCAGGGTGCTGGGGGGTCAGGGTGCTGGGTGGTCGGGGTGCTGGGTGATCAGGGTGCCGGGTGGTCAGGGTGCCGGGGGGTCAGGATGCCGGGTGATCAGGGTGCCGGGTGGTCAGGGTGCCGGGTGGTCAGGGTGCTGGGGGTCAGGGTGCTGGGTGGTCAGGGTGCTGGGTGGTCAGGGTGCTGGGGGGTCAGGGTGCTGGGCGCCGGGTGCTCAGGGTGCTGGGTGATCAGGGTGCCGGGTGGTCAGGGTGCCGGGTGGTCAGGGTGCTGGGGGTCAGGGTGCTGGGTGGTCAGGGTGCTGGGTGGTCAGGGTGCTGGGGGGTCAGGGTGCTGGGCGCCGGGTGCTCAGGGTGCTGGGTGATCGGGGTGCTGGGGGGTCGGGTTGCTGGGGGGTCAGGGTGCTGGGGGGTCAGGGTGCTGGGTGGTCAGGGTGCCGGGTGGTCAGGGTGCTCAGGGTGCTGGGTGATCGGGGTGCTGGGGGGTCGGGGTGCTGGGGGGTCGGGGTGCTGGGGGGTCAGGGTGCTGGGGGTCAGGGTGCTGGGTGGTCAGGGTGCTGGGTGGTCGGGGTGCTGGGTGATCAGGGTGCCGGGGGGTCAGGGTGCTGGGTGGTCAGGGTGCTGGGTGGTCAGGGTGCCGGGTGGTCAGGGTGCTGGGGGTCAGGGTGCTGGGTGATCGGGGTGCTGGGGGGTCGGGGTGCTGGGTGGTCAGGGTGCTGGGGGGTCAGGGTGCTGGGTGGTCAGGGTGCTCAGGGTGCTGGGTGATCGGGGTGCTGGGGGGTCGGGGTGCTGGGGGGTCGGGGTGCTGGGGGGTCGGGGTGCTGGGGGGGTCAGGGTGCTGGGGGGTCAGGGTGCTGGGTGGTCATGGTGCTGGGGGGTCAGGGTGCTGGGTGATCGGGGTGCTGGGTGGTCAGGGTGCTGGGTGGTCAGGGTGCTGGGGGGTCAGGGTGCTGGGTGCTGAGTGATCAGGGTGCTGGGTGCCGGGTGACCAGGGTGCTGGGTGCTGAGTGATCAGGGTGCTGGGTGACCAGGGTGCTGGGTGCTGAGTGAGCAGGGTGCCGAGTGACCAGGGTGCCGGGTGCTGGGTGAGAAGGGTGCTGGGTGCTGAGTGATCAGGGTGCCGAGTGACCAGGGTGCTGGGTGCTGGGTGATCAGGGTGCTGGGTGCTGAGTGACCAGGGTACCGGGTGCCGGGTGATCAGGGTGCTGGGTGCTGAGTGACCAGGGTGCTGGGTGATCAGGGTGCTGGGTGCTGAGTGACCAGGGTGCCGGGTGATCAGGGTGCTGGGTGCTGAGTGAGCAGGGTGCTGGGTGCTGAGTGATCAGGGTGCCGAGTGACCAGGGTGCTGGGTGCCGAGTGACCAGGGTGCTGGGTGCCGAGTGATGAGGGTGCTGGGTGCCGAGTGACCAGGGTGCTGGGTGCTGAGTGACCAGGGTGCCGGGTGCGGGGTGTCGCCACGCACCGAGCTCGGGGTGCCGGAAGGAGGCGGCGTAGCGGGGCCCCCGGGTGACGGCCACGGTGAAGGTGCTGGGCCTGCAGGCCGGGACCACGTGCAGCTGACAGAAGCCGCTGCCGCCTCGCACCTGCCGGACACACGGACGCGGACTCACGGACTCAGCCACCTGCTGGTCGCTGGGCGGCCCGTTATTATTATCATCCTCGTTGTTGTCGCTGTTATTAGTGGGGTGCGCTGAGCACTGCTGCCATTGTTATTATTATCATTATTATTATTATTATTATTGGGACGCGATGTGCACTGCTGCCATTGTTATTATTATTATTGGGGTGCGCTGAGCACTGCTGCCATTATTATTATCATCATCATCACATCATCATCATCATCATTATTATTGGGGTGCGTTGAGCACTGCTGCCATTGTTATTATTATTATTATTATTGGGGTGCACTGAGCACTGCTGCCATTATTATTATCATCATCATTATTATTGGGATGCGCTGTGCACTGCTGCCATTGTTATTATTATTATTATTATTGGGGTGCGCTGAGCACTGCTGCCATTATTATTATCATCACATCATCATCATCATCATTATTATTGGGGTGCGCTGAGCACGGCTGCTATTGTTATTATTATCATTATTATTATTGGGGTGCGCCGAGCACTGCTGCCATTATTATTATCATCATTATTATTATTGGGGTGCGCTGAGCACTGCTGCCGTTATTATTATTGGGGTGCGCTGAGCACGGCTGCCATTATTATTATTATTATTGGGATGCGCTGAGCACTGCTGCCATTGTTATTATTATTATTATTGGGGTGCACTGAGCACTGCTGCCATTGTTATTATTATCATCATCATTATTATTATTGGGACGCGATGAGCACTGCTGCCATTGTTATTATTATCATCATCATTATTATTATTGGGACGCGATGAGCACTGCTGCCATTGTTATTATTATTATTATTATTGGGGTGCGCTGAGCACTGCTGCCATTATTATTATCATCACATCATCATCATCATCATTATTATTGGGGTGCGCTGAGCACGGCTGCTATTGTTATTATTATCATTATTATTATTGGGGTGCGCCGAGCACTGCTGCCATTATTATTATCATCATTATTATTATTGGGGTGCGCTGAGCACTGCTGCCGTTATTATTATTGGGGTGCGCTGAGCACGGCTGCCATTATTATTATTATTATTGGGATGCGCTGAGCACTGCTGCCATTGTTATTATTATTATTATTGGGGTGCACTGAGCACTGCTGCCATTGTTATTATTATCATCATCATTATTATTATTGGGACGCGATGAGCACTGCTGCCATTGTTATTATTATCATCATCATTATTATTATTGGGACGCGATGAGCACTGCTGCCATTGTTATTATTATTATTATTATTGGGGTGCGCTGAGCACTGCTGCCATTATTATTATCATCACATCATCATCATCATCATTATTATTGGGGTGCGCTGAGCACGGCTGCTATTGTTATTATTATCATTATTATTATTGGGGTGCGCCGAGCACTGCTGCCATTATTATTATCATCATTATTATTATTGGGGTGCGCTGAGCACTGCTGCCGTTATTATTATTGGGGTGCGCTGAGCACGGCTGCTATTATTATTATTATTATTATTATTATTATTGGGATGCGCTGAGCACTGCTGCCATTGTTATTATTATTATTATTGGGGTGCACTGAGCACTGCTGCCATTATTATTATCATTATTATTATTATTGGGGTGCGCTGAGCACTGCTGCCATTGTTATTATTATCATCATCATTATTATTATTGGGACGCGATGAGCACTGCTGCCATTATTATTATTATCATCATCATTATTATTATTGGGACGCGATGAGCACTGCTGCCATTGTTATTATTATTATTATTATTGGGGTGCGCTGAGCACTGCTGCCATTATTATTATTATCATCATTATTATTGGGGTGCACTGAGCACTGCTGTTATTGTTATTATTATTATTGGGGTGCGCTGAGCACTACTGCCATTATTATTATCATCATCATCATTATTATTATTGGGGTGCGCTAAGCACTGCTGCCGCCATCGTTACTGTGATTATCATTATTATTTTGTTGTTATTATTATTATCATTATTATTTGTTGTTATTATCATTATTATTGCTATTATCATCATTATTGTTATTATTATCATTATTATTATTGTTATTATGATCATTATCATTATCATTATTGTTATTATTATCATTGTTATTATTATAATCATTATCATTGTTATTATCATTGTTATTATTATTATTTCCCAGAGCCCTGCTGAGCCCTGGCTGCCGGTGGTGCTGGGGATGGAACCTGGGGCCTCAAGGTAGGACAGTCTTGGAAGAGTCTCATTTTATTCTTTCTCTCTCACAGAAATCAATTGATAATCGATAATCAATAATCAATAAAACCCCATGAAACGTGCAGGGCAGGCGGCTCAGCGGTCAGAGCCCAGGACGTGCAGCCTGAGCCCCCCAGAGGCCCCGGGTTCCAGCCCCGTCTCCCCCTCAGGCCAGGGCTCTGCTCTTATTCAAATCAATCAATAATCAATAATCAATAACCCCCACGAAATGTCCATGGGAGACGGCTCAGCGGTCAGAGCCCAGGATGTGCGGCCTGAGCCCCCAGAGGCCCCGGGTTCCAGCTCCGTCTCCCCTCAGGCCAGGGCTCTGCTCTTATTCAAATCAATCAATAATCAATAATCAATAACCCCCACGAAATGTCCATGGGAGACGGCTCAGCGGTCAGAGCCCAGGATGTGCGGCCTGAGCCCCCAGAGGCCCCGGGTTCCAGCCCCGTCTCCCCCTCAGGCCAGGGCTCTGCTCTTATTCAAATCAATCAATAATCAATAACCCCCACGAAATGTCCATGGGAGACGGCTCAGCGGTCAGAGCCCAGGATGTGCGGCCTGAGCCCCCAGAGGCCCCGGGTTCCAGCCCCGTCTCCCCCTCAGGCCAGGGCTCTGCTCTTATTCAAATCAATCAATAATCAATAATCAATAACCCCCACGAAATGTCCATGGGAGACGGCTCAGCGGTCAGAGCCCAGGATGTGCGGCCTGAGCCCCCAGAGGCCCCGGGTTCCAGCTCCGTCTCCCCTCAGGCCAGGGCTCTGCTCTTAGTCAAACCAATCAATAATCAATAATCAATAAAACCTCATGAAATGTGCAGGGGAGATGGCTCAGAGGTCAGAGCCCAGGACGTGCGGCCTGAACCCCCAGAGGCCCCGGGTTCCAGCTCCCTCTCAGGCCAGGTCCCTGCTCTCTCTATATTCAAATCAATCAATAATCAATAACCCCCCACGAAATGTCCAGGGAAGACGGCTCAGCGGTCAGAGCCCAGGACGTGCGGCCTGAACCCCCAGAGGCCCCGGGTTCCAGCCCCGGCTCCCCCTCAGGCCAGGTCCCTGATTTCTGATTCCAATCAATCAATCAATCATCGATCATCAATAACCTGCTGGGTGGGGGGTCTCACCCTCATGGGCGTGTCCTGGTCGACGCTGCACTGGACCTCGGACACGTTGCCCCTCTCGTCCCAGACCAGCCGCCGGGTTCCGGGGTCCAGCCTGACGTTGGCGATCGGGGGGTCCTGGGCTGGGAAAGTGGGTGCGGGTCAGAGGTCACCGGGCTGGGAAAGTGGGTGCGGGTCAGAGGTCACCAGGGAGGTGGAGGGGGGACCCCGGTCTCGGGGGGCTGCGTTTGAAGGAAAAACGAAGGAGGTGGTGGCTGGGGGGGGGGGCATGAGCTGAATCAATCAATCCATCCGTCAGTCAATCAATCAGTCAATCAGTCAATCAATCAATTTATTGGAAGTTCCATCAGACATCCTGGGAGCGGTCTCAGGGGACAAAATGCCGGACTCTCAAGCGTGAGGCCCTGACGTCCATCATCGGGATCTCAGGAGCCTGAGGGAGGGTCTTCTCTCTCCAATCAATCAATCAATCAATCAATTTATTGGAAATTCTATATGGCATCCAGGGAAGTGTCTGAGTGGACAAAGTGCCGGATTCTCAAGTGTGAGGCCCTGACTTCCATCCCCAGCGTCACAGGAGCCTGAGGGAGAGTCTTCTCTCTCTAATCAATCAATCAATCAATCAATTTATTGGAAATTCTATATGGCATCCAGGGAAGTGTCTGAGTGGACAAAATGCCGGATTCTCAAGCGTGAGGCCCTGACGTCCATCCCCAGCGTCACAGGAGCCTGAGGGAGGGTCTTCTTTCTCTAATCAATCAATCAGTCAATCAATCAATTTATTGGAAGTTCCATCAGACATCCTGGGAGCGGTCTCAGGGGACAAAATGCCGGACTCTCAAGTGTGAGGCCCTGACGTCCATCCCCAGCGTCACAGGAGCCTGAGGGAGGGTCTTCTCTCTCTAATCAATCAATCAATCAATCAATTTATTGGAAATTCTATATGGCATCCAGGGAAGTGTCTGAGTGGACAAAATGCCGGACTCTCAAGTGTGAGGCCCTGACGTCCATCATCGGGATCTCAGGAGCCTGAGGGAGGGTCTTCTCTCTCTAATCAATCAATCAGTCAATCAATTTATTGGAAATTCTGTATGGCGTCCAGATAAGTGTCTGAGTGGACAAAGTGCCGGATTCTCAAGTGTGAGGCCCTGACTTCCATCCCCAGTGTCACAGGAGCCCGAGGGAGGGTCTTCTCTCTCTAATCAATCAATCAATCAATCAATCAATTTATTGGAAATTCTGTATGGCGTCCAGAGAAGTGTCTGAGTGGACAAAATGCCGGATTCTCAAGTGTGAGGCCCTGACTTCCATCATCGGGATCTCAGGAGCCTGAGGGAGGGTCTTCTCTCTCTAATCCATCCATCAATCAATCAATCAATCAATTGATCATCAATTCATCCATTGACCAAGCAAACAGTTTCCAAGGGGACTTGTAGGGGGTGGTCTTGGCCAGTCTGTTTCCCCCCCAAATACCCGTCACCCCGTTTGGAGGAGCCCCTGGACCCGCTGACCCGGTTGGTTCCACGAGCCTGAGTTTCGGGGTGTCACGTACCCGGGCGGGTGGGGGGCGGCCAGGCGACGGTCAGCAGCGCCAGGGCCAGCGGGAGGGCGGCCATGACGGGGTCCCCGCGTCTGATCAAAGAAAGACGTGAGACGTGAGGGGGGGGCGGTGAGCTGAGGCCCCCCAAGACCCCAGGTCCCCACACGGACCCGACCCCTGACCCCCAACATCTGAACACCTGGATGCTGACCCCCAAAATCTGAGCGCCAGACCCCTGAACCCCAAAAATCTAGACACCTGGACCCTGAACCCCAAAGTCTAAATTCCTGGACCCCAAAATCTGAACGTAAGACCCCGGACCCCAAAATCTAGACACCTGGATGCTGAACCCCAAAATATAAACACCTGGATGCTGAACCCTAAAATCAGAGTGCAAGGCCCCTGAACCCCAAAATCTGAACACCTGCAACCTGACCCCCAAAATCTAAACTCTTGGACCCCAGACCCCAAAGTCTGAACGTAAGACCCTGGACCCCAAAATCTAGACACCTGGACCCTGAACCCCAAAATCTGAGCGCAAGACCCATGAACCCCAAAATCTAGACACCTGGATGCTGACCCCCAAATCTGAGCGCAAGACCCCTGAACCCCAAAATCTAGACACCTGGATGCTGAACCCCAAAATATAAACATCTGGACCTGAACCCTAAAATCTGAGCGCAAGACCCCTGAACCCCAAAATCTGAACACCTGGATGCTGACCCCAAAATCTAAACTCTTAGACCCGAACCCCAAAATCTGAACGTAAGACCCCGGACCCCACAGTCTGAACACCTGGACCATGGACCCCAAAATCTAGACACCTGGACCCTGAACCCTAAAATCTAAACACCTGGACCCTGAACCCCCAAATCTAAATTCCTGGACCCTAAAATTTGAACGCAAGACCCTTGAACCCCAAAATCTAAACACCTGGACCCTGACCCCAAAATCTAGACACCTGGATGTGGAACCCCAAAATCTAAACACTTGTACCCCAAAATTTAAACACCGGAACATTGAACCCCCAAATCTAAACTTTTGTTCCCTGAACCCTAATATCTGAGCGTTAAGACCCTGAACCCCAAAATCTAAGCACAAGACCCCTGAACCCCAAATACTAAACACATGGACCCCAAAGCCAAAATCTGAATGTAAGACCCCGGACCCCATAAACTGAACACCTGGACCATGGACCCCAAAATCTAAACACCTGGATGTGGAACCCCAAAACCTAAACATATGTACCCTGAACCCCACAATCTGAACACAAGACCTCTGAACCCCAAAATCTAAACACCTGCTACCTGACCCCAAAATCTAAACTCTTGGAGCCTGGACCCTAAAATCTGTACACAAGACCCCTGAACCCCAAAATATAAACACCTGAACCCCAAAATATAAACATTGGGACCCTGAACCCCAAAATATAAACACCTGGACCCCAAAATCTAAACACCCCAAACCCCAAAATCTAGACATCTGGATGCTGAACCCCGAAATCTAAACACCTGGACCCTGAACCCTAAAATCTGAACGCAAGGCCCCTGGATCCCCAAACCTAAACACCTGGATGCTGGACCCCTGATCTGAACTTAAGACTGTGAACCCCAAATCTGAATACAGACCCCCAGCACCTAGACCCCTGAACCCGAAACTCTGAACTCAAGACTCTAAACCCCAAAATCTAAACACTTAGACACCTGAACCCCAGAATCTGACCACAAGACCTTGAACACCAAAATCTAAGCACTTAGAACATTGAACCCCAATATCTAAACACCCAGACCCTGAACCCCAAACTCTGTACTCAAGGCCACTAGGAACCAAGACATCTGAACCGCAATATGTGAAACCAAGATCCCTGAACCCCAATATCTGAACACCCCGGACCCCAAAATCTGAACTTAAGAACCCTGGACCCCAACATCCAAACACCTGGACATCTGAACCCCAATATTTAAACTCCAAGATGCCTGAACCACAAGAACTCAAGACCCGGACCCCCAACATCTGAACTCAAGAACCTGAACCCCAAAATCTAAACTCCTAGACACCTGAATCCCAATATCTGAACTCAAGACCCCTGAACCCCGACCTCTGAACTCAAGACCCCTGAACCCCAACCTCTGAACTCAAGACCCCTGAACCCCGACCTCTGAACTAAAGACCCCTGAACCCCAACCTCTGAACTCAAGACCTCTGAACTCAAGACCTCTGAACCCCAACCTCCTAACTCAAGACCCCTGAACCCCAACCTCTGAACTCAAGACCCCTGAACCCCAACCTCTGAACTCAAGACCCCTGAACCCCAACCTCTGAACTCAAGACCCCTGAACCCCAACATCTGAACTCATAACCCTGAACCCCTGAGTGATTTCTCCAATCACCCATCAATAAAGTGCCCCGTTTTGGGGTATCTTCTGTATTTGGGGGGGGGCGGTCCTGGGGTGCCCAGGATTTGAAGGACCCTTCCCACATCAGCAAGGGGCCCAGGCTTCCCTACATTTTTCCTGGCTGCATACTAATCCTCCTGAACCGTCTCCATCGGCCGACTCCAAGCACCCATCGATCCACTGAGACCAGTGCTGGGCGTTGTACATTTTTTGGGGGGACCCCCTTGAGCCCCACTCCGTCCCCCCGCCCCGGCACCCATGCCCCAGCCTGAGACCCCCGGGAGCTGAGTCCCCTACCTGTGGGTGCTGAGGGGCTCCCAGGCACAGTCGCCCTACTTCTTGGGGTCCCTTGGGTGCCCACCAGGCCGCAGACCGGGAAGCTTCCAGACGGCACGGCTGTTTTCAGCCTTATTATTTATTTGGGGGGGTTGGTGGCTGTGTGGCTCAGTGGGTGGGGTCCCCCCAAGGCCACCCCTTCCTTCCTCTCCCCCCCCCCCCCAGCCACAGTTTCCTTTCCAGAAACGGCCTTTCCGGAGCCCATTGTTCAGAGGGGAGGGGGGTTTTGGGGTGTTGGGGTTCCCCCATTTCCTGCCTTCCCCCCCACGCCCGGGCCCCCTCTGCACCCTGATTTCCGGAGGCTGCCTGGAGGAGGCGGCTTCCCTGCCGGAATGGAGTCTCAGCTGTTTGGATTCCAGGAAGTGGCCGGAGGTGTGTGTGTGTCTGTGTCTGTCTGACAGTCTGTGTGTCTGTGTCTGTCTGACAGTCTGTGTGTCTGTGTCTGAGGGGATTTGGGGGACCCTCTCCGGACCCCCAGGAGCTGGGGGAGGCTCCCTCCCTTCAAACCGGTTCTTTCCTTTTTTTCTGTTCTGTTCCTTCCTTTTTCTGTTCTGTTCCTGTTCTGTTCCTTCCTTTTTCTGTTCTGTTCCTTTCTTTTCTGTTCAAAGGGAGGTGTTCAGGGCACCCAGGGGCCCGGGGCAGGTGAGGCCGGTTGTGTCACCGTCACCCACAAGCCGATGAGGAAATGGGGTCACGGGGGGTCTGTGCCTCATCTTCCGTATTTCTCCTTTTGCAGTGTTTTAAAAAGATTGATGGATTCCCTTTTGTTGCCCTGGTTTTATTGTTGCAGTTATTATTGTTATTGATGTCGTTGTTGTTGGACAGGACCCAGAGACATGGAGAGAGGAGGGGAAGACAGAGAGGAGGAGAGAGAAAGAAGCAGACTGTGCTGCCGGGGCTCGAACTCGGGGACGTCACGCTCCACGGAGGCTTCCCCTCTGCTTCCTACCGTCTTTAGCTCATTTTTCCCCTCTCTGTTCTTCCCTTTTCTGTTCATTTCTGTGCTGTTCTCCCCTTTTTCTGTTCATTTCTGTTCATTTCTGTTCTGTTCTCCCCTTTTTCTGTTCACTTCTGTTCTGTTCTCCCCTTTTTCTGTTAATTTCTGTCCTGTTCTTCCCTTTTCTGTTCACTTCTGTTCTGTTCTCCCCTTTTCTGTTCATTTCTGTTCTGTTCTCCCCTTCTTCTGTTCATTTCTGTCCTGTTCTTCCCTTTTCTGTTCATTTCTGTGCTGTTCTTCCCTTTTCTGTTCATTATTGTTCTGTTTTCTCCTTTTCTGTTCATTTCTGTTCTGTTCTTCCCTTTTCTGTTCACTTCTGTTCTGTTCTCCCCTTTTTCTGTTCACTTCTGTTCTGTTCTCCCCTTTTCTGTTCATTTCTGTTCTGTTCTCCCCCTTTTTCTGTTCATTTCTGTTCTGTTCTTCCCTTTTCTGTTCATTTCTGTTCTGTTCTCCCCTTTTTCTGTTCATTTCTGTTCTGTTCTCCCCTTTTTCTGTTCATTGCTGTGCTGTTCTTCCCTTTTCTGTTCATTTCTGTCCTGTTCTTCCCTTTTCTGTTCATTTCTGTGCTGTTCTTCCCTTTTCTGTTCATTTCTGTCCTGTTCTTCCCTTTTCTGTTCATTTCTGTCCTGTTCTTCCCTTTTCTGTTCATTTCTGTCCTGTTCTTCCCTTTTCTGTTCATTTCTGTGCTGTTCTTCCCTTTTCTGTTCAGTTCTGTGCTGTTCTTCCCTTTTCTGTTCAGTTCTGTTCTGTTCTTCCCTTTTCTGTTCAGTTCTGTTCTGTTCTTCCCTTTTCTGTTCATTTCTGTCCTGTTCTTCCCTTTTCTGTTCATTTCTGTTCTGTTCTTCCCTTTTCTGTTCATTTCTGTGCTGTTCTTCCCTTTTCTGTTCATTTCTGTTCTGTTCTTCCCTTTTCTGTTCATTTCTGTTCTGTTCTTCCCTTTTTCTGTTCATTTCTGTCCTGTTCTTCCCTTTTTCTGTTCATTTCTGTGCTGTTCTTCCCTTTTCTGTTCATTTCTGTTCTGTTCTTCCCTTTTCTGTTCATTTCTGTGCTGTTCTTCCCTTTTCTGTTCATTTCTGTCCTGTTCTTCCCTTTTCTGTTCATTTCTGTTCTGTTCTTCCCTTTTTCTGTTCATTTCTGTGCTGTTCTTCCCTTTTCTGTTCATTTCTGTTCTGTTCTTCCCTTTTCTGTTCATTTCTGTTCTGTTCTTCCCTTTTTCTGTTCATTTCTGTCCTGTTCTTCCCTTTTTCTGTTCATTTCTGTGCTGTTCTTCCCTTTTCTGTTCATTTCTGTGCTGTTCTTCCCTTTTCTGTTCATTTCTGTCCTGTTCTTCCCTTTTCTGTTCATTTCTGTTCTGTTCTTCCCTTTTTCTGTTCATTTCTGTCCTGTTCTTCCCTTTTTCTGTTCATTTCTGTGCTGTTCTTCCCTTTTCTGTTCATTTCTGTGCTGTTCTTCCCTTTTCTGTTCATTTCTGTCCTGTTCTTCCCTTTTCTGTTCATTTCTGTTCTGTTCTTCCCTTTTTCTGTTCATTTCTGTCCTGTTCTTCCCTTTTCTGTTCATTTCTGTTCTGTTCTTCCCTTTTCTGTTCATTTCTGTGCTGTTCTTCCCTTTTCTGTTCATTTCTGTGCTGTTCTTCCCTTTTCCTGTTCATTTCTGTTCCGTTCTTCGCTTTTCTGTTCATTTCTGTCCTGTTCTTCCCTTTTTCTGTTCATTTCTGTGCTGTTCTTCCCTTTTCTGTTCATTTCTGTGCTGTTCTTCCCTTTTCTGTTCATTTCTGTCCTGTTCTTCCCTTTTCTGTTCATTTCTGTTCTGTTCTTCCCTTTTCTGTTCATTTCTGTCCTGTTCTTCCCTTTTCTGTTCATTTCTGTTCTGTTCTTCCCTTTTTCTGTTCATTTCTGTCCTGTTCTTCCCTTTTTCTGTTCATTTCTGTGCTGTTCTTCCCTTTTCTGTTCAGTTCTGTGCTGTTCTTCCCTTTTCTGTTCATTTCTGTGCTGTTCTTCCCTTTTCTGTTCATTTCTGTCCTGTTCTTCCCTTTTCTGTTCATTTCTGTTCTGTTCTTCCCTTTTCTGTTCATTTCTGTTCTGTTCTTCCCTTTTTCTGTTCATTTCTGTCCTGTTCTTCCCTTTTTCTGTTCATTTCTGTGCTGTTCTTCCCTTTTCTGTTCATTTCTGTTCTGTTCTTCCCTTTTTCTGTTCATTTCTGTCCTGTTCTTCCCTTTTTCTGTTCATTTCTGTGCTGTTCTTCCCTTTTCTGTTCATTTCTGTGCTGTTCTTCCCTTTTCTGTTCATTTCTGTCCTGTTCTTCCCTTTTCTGTTCATTTCTGTTCTGTTCTTCCCTTTTCTGTTCATTTCTGTTCTGTTCTTCCCTTTTTCTGTTCATTTCTGTCCTGTTCTTCCCTTTTTCTGTTCATTTCTGTGCTGTTCTTCCCTTTTCTGTTCATTTCTGTGCTGTTCTTCCCTTTTCTGTTCATTTCTGTCCTGTTCTTCCCTTTTCTGTTCATTTCTGTTCTGTTCTTCCCTTTTTCTGTTCACTTCTGTCCTGTTCTTCCCTTTTCTGTTCATTTCTGTCCTGTTCTTCCCTTTTCTGTTCATTTCTGTCCTGTTCTTCCCTTTTCTGTTCAGTTCTGTGCTGTTCTTCCCTTTTCTGTTCATTTCTGTGCTGTTCTTCCCTTTTCCTGTTCATTTCTGTTCCGTTCTTCGCTTTTCTGTTCATTTCTGTCCTGTTCTTCCCTTTTCTGTTCATTTCTGTCCTGTTCTTCCCTTTTCTGTTCATTTCTGTCCTGTTCTTCCCTTTTCTGTTCTGTTCCTTTTCTTGGCTGCTCTTTTCTTTCGTTTCCTCCTCTTTTCTTTTCTGCCCTTTCCCGTTCTCTCCCACCTCTGGGTCCCCACGTGGCCGCCACAGGCCAGGGGTCCCCCGGCCCCTCAGCTGCCGCCCGTCTGCCCCCGAAGTGGCATTTCCCCCTGCTGCCCGCACCCAGAAATTAACGTCCTATTTTGAGATGCCAGGTGGCGCCCAGGGGGAACCGGGCGCTTTTGGGGGCGTCTCAGGCCGGGCACCCCAGATGTGGCCGCTACTTCCTCTTCCATCCTCTCCTGGCGGTTTTCGGGAGCCCCTTGTCTTGGCGGTTTTGGGGAGCCCTCTCCCCAGGCCCTGGGTCCTCGAGGGTTGTGGTCTCCGCGCTGGTCACTGGGGTGGGAGGTCAGTGGAGGAGGGGTCACCAGCTCCGTCCAGCTCAGGGAGAGGGGGTTCACGTTCCTGCCTTCCCCCCCCCCCAAGTTTCAGAGTCAATCCATCAGTAGACTGATTGATCCACACAGAGATATGCAGATCAATAGCCAGTTGATCCATGGGTAGACTGATCCACACCGAGATATGAGTTAGATGGCCAGTCAATCAATGGGTAGATTGATTGATCCACACACAGAGAGGCAGATAGACAGCCAGTCAATCAATGGGTAGACTGATCCACACAGAGATGAGCAGTTAGACAGCCAGTCAATCAATGGGTAGGCTGATTGACACACACAGAGAGAAGCAGATAGACAGCCAGTCAATCAATGGGGAGATTGATTGATCCACACAGAGAGAGGCAGATAGCCAATCAATCAATGGGTAGACTGATTGACACACACACACAGAGGCAGTTAGACAGCCAATCAATCAGTGGGTAGGCTGATTGACACACACACAGAGAGGCAGACAGACAGCCAATCAATGGGGAGATTGATTGATCCACACAGAGAGAGGCAGATAGACAGACAGTCAATCAATGGGTAGATTGATCCACACACAGAGAGGCAGATAGACAGCCAGTCAATCAATGGGGAGATTGATTGATCCACACACAGAGAGGCAGATAGACAGACAGTCAATCAATGGGTAGATTGATCCACACAGAGGGAGGCAGATAGCCAATCAATGTGTAGACTGATTGATCCACACAGAGATGAGCAGATAGCCAATCAATCAATGGGTAGGCTGATTGACACACACAGAGCCGGGCAGATAACCAGTCAACTGATTGATAGATTTAATGATCCAGACAGAGATAGGCAGATAGCTAGCCAATCAATGGGTAGACTGATTGATCCACACAGAGATGTGAGAGAGATAGCCAGTCAATCAATGGGTAGACTGATTGATCCACACACAGATGTGAGAGAGATAGCCAGTCAGTCAGTCAATGGGTAGACTGATTGATCCACACAGAGATGTGAGGTCACTAGCCAGTTGATTGATTGATAGACTGATTGATCCACACAGATGTGAGAGAGATAGCCAGTCAATCAATGGGTAGACTGATTGATCCACACAGAGATGTGAGATCACTAGCCAGTCGATTGATTGATAGACTGATTGATCCACACAGAGATGTGAGAGAGATAGCCAGTCAGTCAGTCAATGGGTAGACTGATTGATCCACACAGAGATGTGAGGTCACTAGCCAGTTGATTGATTGATAGACTGATTGATCCACACAGATGTGAGAGAGATAGCCAGTCAATCAATGGGTAGACTGATTGATCCACACAGAGATGTGAGATCACTAGCCAGTCGATTGATTGATAGACTGATTGATCCACACAGAGATGTGAGAGAGATAGCCAGTCAGTCAGTCAATGGGTAGACTGATTGATCCACACAGAGATGTGAGGTCACTAGCCAGTTGATTGATTGATAGACTGATTGATCCACACAGATGTGAGAGAGATAGCCAGTCAATCAATGGGTAGACTGATTGATCCACACAGAGATGTGAGATCACTAGCCAGTCGATTGATTGATAGACTGATTGATCCACACAGAGATGTGAGAGAGATAGCCAGTCAATCAATGGGTAGACTGATTGATCCACACAGAGATGTGAGGTCACTAGCCAGTCGATTGATTGATAGACTGATTGAGCCACACAGATGTGAGAGAGATAGCCAGTTGACTGATTGAGAGGCTTATGGGCCCCCCCAAGATCCCCTTGTCCCCAGTGGCCCCCTGCCCCCTCCCCGGCCTCCAGTTGGCCGTGACATGGCCCCCACCGTCCGCTGCGAACCCCAGAGCCCGACTCCAATCTGGGGCCATCTGTGCCCCCCGGGCTTCTGACACAATCGTGTGGGGTTCTGGCCGCAGATGGGGGCCCCCACATCCTGAATCCGCCCTCCCCTCCGCGGTTGTGCAAGGCCTGCCCTTTATCTCACACCTGCAGACACCCGGCCTTGACGGACAAACAGAAACCTCCCCAAGGAGGGGCGGGGACACCCATCTCTGTGGAGCCCAAGTTTCGCACGGGGCGGGGGCCACCGGGGAGACCCAGACGCCCCGGGACAAACAAGGTGGGACCCCTCCCTCACCCGCCACCCCCCTCCCCGTTTATCGAAAACACACAGAGCAAGTGAATTCACTCATGGGAGCGTGGAGGGAAACCCACAGGAGCACTACGCAGCCAGGAACAATGTGGGGACGCGTCACCCTCCCTCACGGAGGCTCCTTGAACTCGGGGTGCTCAGGGAGAGGCCCAGAGACACACAGGGCGGGGAGGGCCCCCCCGTTTATATGAGACACCCGGCACGGATGAAAAACAAAACTTGATGGATGAATGAATGAGCAACCAACAGAGCTCATTCAGAAGACGGAATAGTATTCAGCCAGGAAAAGGGATTCAGAGACAAGACCCAGGCACACGGGAAGAGGGGTCCAGAGGTGGGTGGGTTGTCCACGTCTCCAGGGGTCCCCTCACTGCGTGTCCTCCACCACCAGCACGTGCTTGGGGTCCTGGGGGGTCCGGGGGGAAACAGGGCTCCAGGCCGTGCGCTAGGTCTCCTCGGACCCGGGGGATGGGGGGAAACAGCTTCTGCCTCAGGGACGACCTGGGGGCCGGGGGGGGGGGAAAGGCACGTGTGACCCGCTCTGAGTGGGTGGGCGCGGGGGGGGGGCTTCCACCATGGCACCCGGGGGGAGAGTGGGGGAGGGTGGGGCCAATCCAGCGTCGGGGACGTACAGCAGCCAGCAGCCATCTTCACCATCCATCCATCCATCCATCCATCCATCCATCCATCCATCATCCACCCATCTTTCATCCATGCATACATCATCCATCTGTTATCATCCATCCATCCACCATCCATCCATTATTATCCATCCATCCATCCATCCATCATCCATCCATCCACCTACCCATCCATCCATAATCATCCATCACCATCCATCCATCCATCATCCATCCATCCATCCACCTACCCATCCATAATCATTCATCATCATCCATCCATCCATCATCCATCAATCCATCCATCCTCCATTCATCATCCATCCATCCATCCACCTACTTGTCCATCCATCCATCTATCCATCCATCCATCCTCCCATCCATCCATCTATCCATCTACTCGTCCATCCATCCATCCATCCATCCATCCATCCATCCATCATCCATCCATCATCCATCCATCTATCCACCTACTTGTCCATACATCATCATCTATCCATCCACCTACCCATCCATCCATAATCACCCATCATCATCCATCCATCATCCACCCATCTTTCATCCATGCATACATCATCCATCCATCCATTATCATCCATCCATCCACCATCCATCAACCATCCATCCATTATTATCCATCCATCCATCCATCCACCTACCCATCCATCCGTAATCATCCATCACCATACATCCATCCATCATCCATCCATCCATCCACCTACCCATCCATAGTCATTCATCATCATCCATCCATCCATCATCCATCCATCCTCCATCATCATCATCCATTCTTCCATCATCCATCCATCCATCATCTATCCATCCATCCATCATCCATCCATCCTCCATCATCATCATCCATTCTTCCATCATCCATCCATCCATCATCTATCCATCCATCATCCATCCACCTACTTGTCCATCCATCCATCATCATCCATCCATCCATCTATCCATCCTCCCATCCATCCATCCATCCATCCATTCATCATTCGTCCATCCATCATCCATCCATCTATCCACCTACTTGTCCATCCATCATCATCTATCCATCCATCTATCCATCCATCCTCCCATCCATCCATCCATCATCATCCATCCATCCATCCACCCACCTACTTGTCCATCATCATCCATCCATCCATCCATCCATCATCCATCCATCATCCATCCATCCATTATCATCAATCATCCATCCATCAATCCATTATCATCCATCCATCCATCATCATCCATCCATCTTCCATCATCCATCCATCCATCCATCATCCATCATCATCCACCCATCCAACCATCATCCATCCATCATCCATCCATCCATCCATCTATCCATCCATCCATCCATCCATCCATCCATCTATCCATCCATACATACATCAGCCATCATCCATCCATCCATCATCCATCCATCCATCCATCATCCATCCATCTATCCATCCATCCACCCATCCATATCCATCCATCATCCATCCATCCATCATCCATCCATCCATCCATCCATCTATCCATCCATCTATCCATCCATCATCCATCCATCATCCATCATCCATCCATTCATCCATCCATCTATCCACCCATCATCATCCATCCATCTATCATCCATCCATCTGTCCATCAGCCATCATCTATCTGTCCATCTTTTCATCCACCCATCCATCCATCCATCCATCCATCCTTCCATCTTCCATCATCCATCCATATTACATCCATCAGCCATCATCCATCCATCCATCCACCATCAATCATCCATCCACCTGTCCATCCGTCCATCCATCCATCCATCCATCCATCCATCCATCCATCCTCTCTCCATTCACCACCTATCATCTGTCTATCTCTCATCTATCTGGAATATATCATCAATCAATCTATCTCTCATCTGTCTGTAATCTATCTACCATCTATCAAGCTATAGCAATGAATGATCTCTCATCTCTCTATCTCTCTCTCATCTCTCTCTCTCTCTCTCTGTCTATCCTCCATCCATGCCCTCACCCTTCCATCATGTTTATCATCATTTGCCAGAGGATACAATAAAATATAAAATAGAAATAAAAATAAATAAAGCATGAAATAAGATTTCCAGTGGATCACGCTCCCCGAGCTGAGTCGTCTTGTTACTGTTATTACTATTACTATTATTAGCATCATCGTCATCATGCATTTCACAAAAATGATTCATATTATGAAATCTCTTATTTCACTCTCTACTTTTGGAGTGCTGGTCTACACTGATCGTTCATCCTGTCGTAGGCGAGCGACCGCGTCTGCTGTAGCTTTCTCTCTGGCCTCCGCAGTCTGTCCCGCGTCTTCTGGGCCGCTCGCCGCATCTCCGATAGACCATCTGTTATTTTAGAAATTCTCTTCGTTACGCGTCACTTAACTGTCATCGGCCGGCGTGCAGACTCTCTCGGTTTCCGGCCGAACCTTCTCCCCCGCTGGAAGACGCCCGGCCTTGACTTTGCCGGGACGATCCGCTCGCGTCGTATTTGTACAAACGCACTTCACACAGTGTGTCCCTCTGCTCCCGTGTCAGCGTTGGCCGCCGGTTCGTTTCCCACGTGTACGTGTCCCCCCTTACTCCCCACGTCCACTTTTACATCTTCTCCGCCGTTTCTGTGCATCGACGTGTCCTGTGTTGATGTCTTACGCCACAGATCACCTTATAGCTCCCACCCGGCATTCCTTGTCTTTATTTGTTTGACGTCCTGTTTTATTCTCCTCCTTTCGCCCGAGTGAAAGAAACGAAACCAACGACCACTTACCTGTTCTCACTTGTTCTTACCCTCAAAACAGACAGACAGACAGACACACACCACGACAAAAACACAAAGTCAAAGAGAATGAAACGGTGTGTGTGTGGGGGGGGGGGGACAGTCTCTGCGTCTCTCATCTCGGACCGCGGGTGTGAGCAGAAAAGCTGCCGAATGATAGTGATCCTTAAATAAGAATAATGACAACAACAGCAGCAGCGGCGGCAGCAGCAGCAGCAGCAATAATAGCAGTGACCCATGGCGCCAGGGGACACTGCCTCTCCTGGTCTTTCTCTCTCCCTCTCTCTCTCTCTCTCTCTCTCCCTCTCTCTCTCTGTATCTGAAATAAAAGGAAGGGGGGAAAGTGGGTCCCGGAGGAGCGACGTGTCTGTGGCGCGAGTTTCTTGGGGCTGCCAGACGAGAAATGGAAGCAGAGAAAGTCGAAGCAGAGCTCGGGAAGGGAAGTCAAGCGAAGCAAAGTCGGAGGACATGAACGGAAAGAAAGGCTGGGAAGACAACAAAATCAGCATCAAGTTCAAGTCAAGTCAAGGCAGGGGCAGGGGCAGGGCAGGGCAGGGACAGGGTCAGGGTCAGGGTCAGGTCAGGGTCAAGGGCAGGGTCAGGGCAGGATCAGGGGCAAGGCAGGGTCAGGGCAGGGTCAGGGTCAGGGCAGGGTCAGGGACAAGGGGAGGGGCAGGGTCAGGACAGGGTCAGGTCAGGGGCAGGACAGGGACAGGGCTGGGTCAGTGTCAAGGTCATGGCAGGGCAGGGCAGGATCAGGGGCAGGGTGAGGGTCAGGGTCAGGGTCAAGGGCAGGGTCAGGGCAGGATCAGGGGCAAGGCAGGGTCAGGTCAGGGTCAGGGGTCAGGGCAGGGGCAAGGTCAGGGTCAAGGCAGGGGCAGGGCAGGGGCAGGGCAGGGGCAGGGCTGGGTCAGTGTCAAGGTCAGGGCAGGGCAGGATCAGGGGCAAGGCAGGGTCAGGGCAGGGTCAGGGCAGGATCAGGGGCAAGGCAGGGTCAGGGTCAGGGCAGGATCAGGGACAAGGGGAGGGTCAGGGTCAGGACAGGGTCAGGTCAGGGGCAGGACAGGGACAGGGCTGGGTCAGTGTCAAGGTCATGGCAGGGCAGGGCAGGATCAGGGGCAGGGTGAGGGTCAGGGCAGGGTCAGGGTCAGGGTCAAGGGCAGGGTCAGGGCAGGGTTAGGTGCAGGGCAGGGGCGGGGGCAAGTCATGTTGAGTCAGGTCAGGTCAGGTCAGGTCAACTGCTGGATGCCCCCAGATGCTGTGTGTGGTGCTGGGCAGGGTGCTGGGTGCCCCCAGGTGCTGGGCTGGATACTGGGTGCCCCCGAGTGCTGGGCAGGGTGCTGGGCACCCACCTTGCGCCGCAGGTCGAGCTGGCAGCTGAGCCCGTGGGGCGCCAGCCGGTACCTGGCGGGGGGCTCAGCCAGCGGGCGACGCGGTGGGAGCCGTTGGAGGAGACGCTCGGCTTCCGCGGGGGATCCAGCTTCTACGCCGGCACAGGGCGGGAGGCACCCGGCACCCAGGGGCACCCGGCACCCAGCACCCAGCACCCAGGGACACCCAGCACTAAGTACCCAGGGACACCCAGCACCCAGGGACACCCAGCATTAAGTACCCAGGGACACCCAGCCCCCAGTACCCAGGGACACCCAGCCCCCAGTACCCAGGGACACCCCGTACCCAGTACCCAGGGACACCCAGCACACAGTACCCAGGAACACTCAGTACCCAGTACCCAGGGACACCGAGTACCCAGGGGCACCCGGCACCCAGCACCCAGGGACACCCAGCACCCAGCACCCAGGGACATCCAGCACTAAGTACCCAGGGACACCCAGCACCCAGGGACACCCAGCATTAAGTACCAAGGGACACCCAGCCCCCAGTACCCAGGGACATCCAGCACTAAGTACCCAGGGACACCCAGCACCCAGCACCCAGGGACATCCAGCACTAAGTACCCAGGGACACCCAGCACCCAGGGACACCCAGCATTAAGTACCAAGGGACACCCAGCCCCCAGTACCCAGGGACAACCAGCACCCAGCACCCAGGACACCCAGCACCCAGGGACACCCAGCACTAAGTACCCAGGGACACCCAGCCCCCAGTACCCAGGGACACCCAGCACCCAGCACCCAGGGACACCCAGCACTAAGTACCCAGGGACAACCAGCACCCAGCACCCAGGACACCCAGCACCCAGGGACACCCAGCATTAAGTACCCAGGGACATCCAGTACCCAGGGACACCGAGCACCCAGGGGCACCCAGTACCCAGGGACACCCAGCCCCCAGCACCCAGGGACACCCAGCCCCCAGCACCCAGGGGCACCCAGCCCCCAGCACCCAGGGGCACCCAGCCCCCAGCACCCAGGGACACCCAGCCCCCAGCACCCAGGGGCACCCAGCCCCCAGTACCCAGGGACACCCAGTACCCAGCACCCAGGGACAACCAGCACCCAGGGACAACCAGCACCCAGCACCAAGTACCCAGGACACCCAGCACCCAGGGAACCCCAGCATTAAGTACCCAGGGACATCCAGTACCCAGGGACACCGAGCACCCAGGGGCACCCAGTACCCAGGGACACCCAGCACCCAGCACCCAGGGACAACCAGCTCCCAGTACCCAGGGACATCCAGTACCCAGTACACAGGGACACCCAGCACTCAGGGGCACCCAGCCCCCAGTACCCAGGGGCACCCAGTACCCAGCACCCAGGGACACCCAGTACCCAGCACACAGGGACACCCAGCACCCAGTACCCAGGGACACCCAGCCCCCAGTACCCAGGGACACCCAGCCCCCAGTACCCAAGGACACCCAGCCCCCAGTACCCAGGGACACCCAGCCCCCAGCACCCAGGGGCACCCAGCCCCCAGTACCCAGGGACACCCAGTACCCAGCACCCAGGGACACCCAGCACTAAGCACCCAGGGACAACCAGCACCCAGCACCAAGTACCCAGGACACCCAGCACCCAGGGAACCCCAGCATTAAGTACCCAGGGACATCCAGTACCCAGGGACACCCAGCACCAAGCACCCAGGGACACCCAGCACCCAGTACCCGGGGACACCCAGTACCGAGCACCCAGGGACACCCAGCCCCCACGGATCAGGGACACCCAGCACCCAGCACCCAGGGACACCCAGAACCAAGTACCCAGGGACACCCAGCACCCAGGGACACCCAGCACTAAGTACCCAGGGATACCAAGCACCCAGGGAAACCCAGTACTCAAGGACACGCAGCACCCAGGGACCCCGGCCCCCAGGGCTCAGGGACACCCAGCAGCAAGCACCCAGGGACACCCAGCGCCCAGCACCCAGGGACACCCAGCCCCCAGTACCCAGGGACACCCAGCCCCCAGTACCCAGGGACACCCAGTACCCAGCACCCAGGGACACCCAGCCCCCAGCACCCAGGGGCCCCCAGCCCCCAGGGACACCCAGTACCCAGCACCCAGGGACACCCAGCACCCAGGGACACCCAGCACTAAGCACCCAGGGACAACCAGCACCCAGCACCAAGTACCCAGGACACCCAGCACCCAGGGAACCCCAGCATTAAGTACCCAGGGACACCCAGCACCCAGTACCCAGGGACACCCAGCACCAAGCACCCAGGGACACCCAGCACCCAGTACCCGGGGACACCCAGTACCGAGCACCCAGGGACACCCAGCCCCCACGGATCAGGGACACCCAGCACCCAGTACCCAGGGACACCCAGCACCAAGTACCCAGGGACACCCAGCACCCAGGGACACCCAGCACTAAGTACCCAGGGACACCCAGCACCCAGGGAAACCCAGTACTCAAGGACACGCAGCACCCAGGGACCCCGGCCCCCAGGGCTCAGGGACACCCAGCGCCCAGCACCCAGCACCCGGCACCCGGGGCCGGTCCTCAGCCTCAGCCTCTAGTCTCGGCCCAGACCCAGGTCCCGGCGGCGGACGCCCCTCACCCATGGTGACGCGCAGGAAGAAGCAATGGTCGCCGGGCGACCAACGCGGGTCCCGCGGGCATCCAGCCGGTAATGGCCGCACTCGGGCCGTGACTCATCACTAGGACGCAATATGCTTACTGCCCTCGGTGTTATTGCGAGTACTGAGTCTCATCACTAGGACGCAATATGCTTACTGCCCTCGGTGTTATTGCGAGTACTGAGTCTCGTCACCGGGACTCGCTATGCTTACTGCCCTCGGTGTTATTGCGAGTACTGAGTCTCATCACTGGGACTCGCTATGCTTACTGCCCTCGGTGTTATTGCGAGTACTGAGTCTCGTCACTGGGACTCGCTATGCTTACTGCCCTCGGTGTTATTGCGAGTACTGAGTCTCATCACTGGGACTCGCTACGGCTACTGCCCTCGGTGTTGTTGTGATCACTGAGTCTCATCCTCTCAGGGCTGCCCTCAGTCCCTGTGGGGACTCGCTATGCTTACTGCCGTCGGTATTGTTGTGATCCCTGAGTCTCACTGTCGGCCGCGGTCTGGGCTTCACGAGGCCGAGCTGGGTGGATTGAAGGGAAGGAGAGACAGAGACGGACAAGAGAGCCACAGAGACGGAGAGACAGAGAGACGGAGGCAGAGACAGAGACACAGAGAGACAGACAGGTAGACAGAGTTGGGGACGGACAGAGGGGAGAGACAGAGAAACAGGAAGAGACGGACAGACAGAGAGACATGGAGACAGAGACAGAGAGGCAGAGACATAAAGAGACAGAGACAGAAACAGGAAGAGACGGAGAGACAGAGAGACACGGAGAGAAAAGAGACACAGAGAAATAGAGAGACAGAGAGAAACAGGAAGAGACGGACAGACAGACATGGAGACAGAGAGACAGAGACATAAAGAGACAAAGGGGGAGACAGAGACACAGAGAGACAGACAGGTAGACAGAGTCGGCGACGGACAGAGGGGAGAGACAGAGAGAAACAGGAAGAGACGGACAGACAGAGAGACACGGAGACAGAGAGGCAGAGACGTAAAGAGACAAAGGGAGAGACGGACCCAGAGAAGTGGAGACAGAGACAGAAATAGAAAGAGACACAGAGAAATAGAGAGACAGAGAGAAACAGGAAGAGACAGAGAGACATAGAGAGACAGGGCCTGGGAGAGACAGAGAGAGACAGGGCCTGGGAGAGACAGAGAGACAGAGACAGAAAGAGACAGGGTCTGGGAGAGACAGAGAGAGACAGGGCCTGGGAGAGACAGAGAGACATAGAGAGACAGGGCCTGGGAGAGACAGAGAGACATAGAGAGACAGGGCCTGGGAGAGACAGAGAGACAGAGAGAGACAGGGCCTGGGAGAGACAGAGAGACAGAGAAGGAAAGAGACAGGGCCTGGGAGAGACAGAGAGACAGAGAGAGACAGGGCCTGGGAGAGACAGAGAGACAGAGACAGAAAGAGACAGGGTCTGGGAGAGACAGAGAGAGACAGGGCCTGGGAGAGACAGAGAGACATAGAGAGACAGGGCCTGGGAGAGACAGAGAGACAGAGAGAGACAGGGCCTGGGAGAGACAGAGAGACAGAGAAGGAAAGAGACAGGGCCTGGGAGAGACAGAGAGACAGAGAGAGACAGGGCCTGGGAGAGACAGAGAGACAGAGAGAGACAGGCAGAGAAAGACAGGACAACAAGAGTCGCGATAAAAACAGAAGCAGCAGAAACGAGGCTCTTCCGTCACAAGACATCAAAAAGTGGCGTTCAGCCTGAAATGGGAGATTCTATAAACATCCGGTATTGGGAATCAATCAATCAATCAATCAATCAGTCAATCATAGGAAAGTCATAGGAGTCCCACGTCAGTGCGATTCTACGACGTGTCAATGAAGCGTCTTTAAATGAGATCCTATTACACACGCATCCGTCACGTCGGCATCACAGCCTATCAGGTATCAGTCGATGATTAGACGTCACAGACAGATCAGTAAATCAATCGATGATTAGACGTCACAGATCAGATCAGTAAATCAATCGATGATTAGACGTCACAGACAGATCAGTAAATCAATCGATGATTAGACGTCACAGATCAGATCAGTAAATCAATCGATGATTAGACGTCACATATCAGATCAGTAAATCAGTCGATGCTTAGACGTCACAGACAGATCAGTAAATCAGTCGATGATTAGACGTCACAGATCAGATCAGTAAATCAATCGATGATTAGACGTCACAGATCAGATCAGTAAATCAATCGATGATTAGACGTCACAGATCAGATCAGTAAATCAGTCGATGATTAGACGTCACAGATCAGATCAGTAAATCAATCGATGATTAGACGTCACAGATCAGATCAGTAAATCAATCGATGATTAGACGTCACAGATCAGATCAGTAAATCAGTCGATGATTAGACGTCACAGATCAGATCAGTAAATCCTATAAAACTCCGACTAGGTCGGATGTACGTCACGCGGTCACTGTTACTTTCTTAGATGAGCGAGGCTTTGATGCCCGACCGTTACTTTCAGGTATGTTTTTTTCCTTTGGCGTGTCATTGTTACTTTATGATGACTGCCTGCCACACCAGCACGACTTGGATGCAGCATCATTACTTCAGCTTAGCATCATTACTTTAGCATAGCACCACCTCCCTCACATGTCACGATACTCCTGCATACCATCCCCTGAATGGAGCGTCATTACTCTAATAGGCCATTATTACTCTGATAGAGCATCATTACCCCGGCCCCTGATTGTTACCTTACTGCCTCGTTATTACTCTGATGTAGCATCATTCCTCTGACCCCTCATTGTTACCTCAATGTCTCGTTATTACTCTGATAGAGCATTATCACCTTACTGTCTCATTATTACTCTGATGTAGCATTATTACTCTGATCCCTCATTATTACTTTACTGTCTCTTTATTACTCTGATAGAGCATGATTACCCCGGCCCCACATTGTTACCTTAATGGTTCATTATTACTCTGATGGAGCATCATCGCCCCCACCCCTCATTGTTACCTTGCTGTCTCATTATTACTCTGACGGAGCATCATCGCCCCCACCCCTCATTGTTACCTTCTCATTATTACTCTGACGGAGCATCATCGCCCCCACCCCTCATTGTTACCTTCTCATTATTACTCTGATGGAGCATCATCGCCCCCACCCCTCATTGTTACCTTGCTGTCTCATTATTACTCTGACGGAGCATCATCGCCCCCACCCCTCATTGTTACCTTCTCATTATTACTCTGATGGAGCATCATCGCCCCCACCCCTCATTGTTACCTTGCTGTCTCATTATTACTCTGACGGAGCATCATCGCCCCCACCCCTCATTGTTACCTTCTCATTATTACTCTGACGGAGCATCATCGCCCCCACCCCTCATTGTTACCTTCTCATTATTACTCTGATGGAGCATCATCGCCCCCACCCCTCATTGTTACCTTGCTGTCTCATTATTACTCTGACGGAGCATCATCGCCCCCACCCCTCATTGTTACCTTCTCATTATTACTCTGATGGAGCATCATCGCCCCCACCCCTCATTGTTACCTTCTCATTATTACTCTGATGGAGCATCATCGCCCCCACCCCTCATTGTTACCTTGCTGTCTCATTATTACTCTGACGGAGCATCATCGCCCCCACCCCTCATTGTTACCTTCTCATTATTACTCTGATGGAGCATCATCGCCCCCACCCCTCATTGTTACCTTGCTGTCTCATTATTACTCTGATAGAGCATCATCGCCCCCACCCCTCATTGTTACCTTGCTGTCTCATTATTACTCTGACGGAGCATCATCGCCCCCACCCCTCATTGTTACCTTCTCATTATTACTCTGATGGAGCATCATCGCCCCCACCCCTCATTGTTACCTTGCTGTCTCATTATTACTCTGATAGAGCATCATCGCCCCCACCCCTCATTGTTACGTTCTCATTATTACTCTGATGGAGCATCATCGCCCCCACCCCTCATTGTTACCTTCTCATTATTACTCTGATGGAGCATCATCGCCCCCACCCCTCATTGTTACCTTGCTGTCTCATTATTACTCTGACGGAGCATCATCGCCCCCACCCCTCATTGTTACCTTCTCATTATTACTCTGATGGAGCATCATCGCCCCCACCCCTCATTGTTACCTTGCTGTCTCATTATTACTCTGACGGAGCATCATCGCCCCCACCCCTCATTGTTACCTTCTCATTATTACTCTGACGGAGCATCATCGCCCCCACCCCTCATTGTTACCTTCTCATTATTACTCTGATGGAGCATCATCGCCCCCACCCCTCATTGTTACCTTGCTGTCTCATTATTACTCTGACGGAGCATCATCGCCCCCACCCCTCATTGTTACCTTCTCATTATTACTCTGATGGAGCATCATCGCCCCCACCCCTCATTGTTACCTTCTCATTATTACTCTGATGGAGCATCATCGCCCCCACCCCTCATTGTTACCTTGCTGTCTCATTATTACTCTGACGGAGCATCATCGCCCCCACCCCTCATTGTTACCTTCTCATTATTACTCTGATGGAGCATCATCGCCCCCACCCCTCATTGTTACCTTGCTGTCTCATTATTACTCTGATAGAGCATCATCGCCCCCACCCCTCATTGTTACCTTGCTGTCTCATTATTACTCTGACGGAGCATCATCGCCCCCACCCCTCATTGTTACCTTCTCATTATTACTCTGATGGAGCATCATCGCCCCCACCCCTCATTGTTACCTTGCTGTCTCATTATTACTCTGATAGAGCATCATCGCCCCCACCCCTCATTGTTACGTTCTCATTATTACTCTGATGGAGCATCATCGCCCCCACCCCTCATTGTTACCTTCTCATTATTACTCTGATGGAGCATCATCGCCCCCACCCCTCATTGTTACCTTGCTGTCTCATTATTACTCTGATAGAGCATCATCGCCCCCACCCCTCATTGTTACGTTCTCATTATTACTCTGATGGAGCATCATCGCCCCCCACCCCTCATTGTTACCTTCTCATTATTACTCTGACGGAGCATCATCGCCCCCACCCCTCATTGTTACCTTCTCATTATTACTCTGATGGAGCATGAATGTGTCTCTCTCTCTGTTTCTCTGTGTCTGTGTCTCTGTCTCTCTGTTTCTCTCTCCATCTCTGTGTCTCTGTGTCTCTGTCACAGTTTCTCTGTCTCTCTGTGTCTCTGCTTCTCTCTCTGCTTCTGTCTCTGTGTCTCTCTGTCTCTCTCCGTCTGTTTCTGTGTCTCTGTCTCTGTGTCTCTCTGTCTCTCTGTTTCCCTCTGTCTGTTTCTCCTTGTCTGTTTCTCTCTCCGTCTCTCTGTCTCTCTGCTTCTGTCTCTGTGTCTGCCTCCGTGTCTCTGTCTGTGTCTCTCTGTGTCTGTCTCTCTGTCTCTGTTTCTCTCTGTCTCTCTGTGTCCTTATGTCTCTGCCTCACTCTGCCTCTGTCTCTTTGTGTGTGTCTCTGTGTCTTTCGGTGTCTGTAGTTCTGTCTCTCTGCCTCTGTTTCTGTCTGTGTGTCTGTCCATCTCTCTGTTGCTCTGTCTCTGTGTCTGTCTCTGTGTCTCTGTGTCTCTGTCTCTCTCTCCATCTGTTTCTCTGTCTCTGTGTCTCTCTGTTTCTCTGCGTCTCTGGGTCCGTCCTGCTGTCTCTGGGCTCCGTCGTCCGTGTGTCCGTCCCCGGCCCAGGTCCGCGCAGACGGTCAGCTGTCCCCCGGGGGCCGTTCTCCGCGGGTGCTGGGTGCTGGGTGCTGGGTGCTGGGTGCCGGGGGCAGGAAGTGGCCAGACTGGGTTCCTCTTTCTCCTCCCCACAGCACCCAGAGGACGGACGCCCACCTACGGCCTGGTGGTCAGCGCCGGGACCACCCGTCCCACCCCCCGGATGGGGGGAGAACTCCAGAGGGAGCACCCAGCACCCGGCACCCGGCACCCGGCACCACCCCCGGGGCACTCACCCTCCCAACGGACCCTCTGACAAGACCGATTGATGGCTGACTGGGTTATCGGGGGCTCTCGAAACCGAGGACACGTCACCCCCGCGAGGCCCCCCGCTTCCTGTCTCCCCCCTTCTCCCCACGGCTCCCGCCAGAGTCGCGGACACACTCTGCTCCAGAAAAGTGACAACAATAATAATAATTAAAAAATGAGATAGTTCTCCTATTTTTTTCTTCCTGAAACTTTATTTTCTGTGCTTCGTCACACTGCCCGCAGGACAGAAACGCCCCACGTTCCTTGTCCTCTTCTTGCCCTCTTCCATTCCTGTCTTTGGGCCCTGCAAGAGGGGGAAGCACCTTTTTCATGGGTGAGTACTATTCCCCCCACTGTTTTATTCCCCCCCCCCATGGGTGAGCACTCTTTCACCACTGATTTTTTTTTTTTAAATCACAAATGAGCATCCAACCCTCCGTTTCTGGGTCCCCACCTCCTGAGATGCCTTCTAGAACTTCCAATAAATTGATGCATACATTGATCAATCGATCGATCGATCGATGGATTGATTGATTAGAGAGAGAATCAGAGTCTCCCTCTGGCTCCTGGGACTCCGGGGATGGAACGCGCGGCCTCACGCGTGAGAGTCCAGAGCTCGAACCATTGAGACCCCTCCCAGGATGCCTGATAGAACGTCCAATAAATTGATGGATGGATGGATGGATGGATGGATGGATGGATGGATGGATGCATTGGGACCCCGACTTGTCAGACGTCCTGACGGCAACTCACGTCCGCCTCTGGGCCGTCTCTCTCCTGGAGGTCTCTCCTCTGTGTCTCTGGGAGACGATACCTCCCCCCCCCCCCACACACACACACACGAGCAGATGACAATCTCCGACGCATTTTTAGATTTCTTTATTGACCGTGGAAAGAGAAATCAGAATCAGAAGAGAAATAATAATAATAATAATAATAATAATGAAGAAGACAAAGACAGAAACAGAGCAGACGCCCCGGGTTCGAGCCTCAGCGCTGTTCTCTCTCGGGTGCTGAACTGATGTCTCTTAGTTCAGTTGCGGTATGAATTCTATCCGCACACCGACGTGTCGGCTTTTAGGAAACGGAGACGTGAACCCTCAAAGAGATTTCAAACAAAAAGGAAGGAAGGAAGGAAGGACAGCGGAGAGACGGGGGGGAGCCCTGGCGCCACATGGACAGGCGCCGCGGCGCCAGGGGAAGCTCTCTGTGATCTCTCTCTGTCTCTCTCTGTCTCTCTCTCTCTCTCTCGCTGGCTCCCAGCATCATCACTGAGATGGGAAGGAGGGATGCAGGGGGTGCTGGGTGCTGGGTGCTGGGTACAGGAAACGGGGTGCGGAGGCGGGGAGGGGGGCGCTGGGTGCCGGGCGTGTCACGGGGGGCCGGCCGGGGCCGGGGTCACCTCCTTCAGGCTGACCAGGTCCTCCGAGTCACCTTGGACCCCGCAGGTCAAGCTCGGGTCCCACAAGATCTGGAGAGAGAGGGGGGGTCACGGGGTCGAGGAGGGGTCAGGGGTCAGTCTCCGGACCCCCGTCCCACCCCCGTCGTCTCTCCGTCTCTCTGTCTCTCTCCATTGGTCCTTGACTTTGCTTGTCTCTCTGTCTCTCCTTTACGTCTCTGCCTCCTCCCTCTGTCTCTCCCTGTCTCTGCTTCACCTCTGTCTCTCTCCCCTCCTCCATCTCTCATGGCCTCTGTCTCTCTTCGTCGTCTCTCTCAGGATGTCAGTCTCTGCACCTCCGTCTCTCTCCCCGTCTCTCTCTCCTGACCTGCTGTCTCTGGTCATCTCTGTCTCTCTTGATCTGTTGTCTCTGTCTCTCCTGACCCGTTGTCTCTGGTCATCTCTGTCTCTCCTGACCTGTTGTCTCTGGTCATCTCTGTCTCTCCTGACCTGTTGTCTCTGGTCATCTCTGTCTCTCCTGACCTGTTGTCTCTGGTCATCTCTGTCTCTCTTGATCTGTTGTCTCTGTCTCTCCTGACCTGTTGTCTCTGGTCATCTCTGTCTCTCCTGACCTGTTGACTCTGGTCATCTCTGTCTCTCTTGATCTGTTGTCTCTGGTCATCTCTGTCTCTCCTGACCCGTTGTCTCTGGTCATCTCTGTCTCTCCTGACCTGTCGTCTCTGGTCATCTCTGTCTCTCCTGACCCGTTGTCTCTGGTCATCTCTGTCTCTCCTGACCTGTCGTCTCTGGTCATCTCTGTCTCTCCTGACCCGTTGTCTCTGGTCATCTCTGTCTCTCCTGACCCGTTGTCTCTGGTCATCTCTGTCTCTCCTGACCTGTCGTCTCTGGTCATCTCTGTCTCTCCTGACCCGTTGTCTCTGGTCATCTCTGTCTCTCCTGACCTGTCGTCTCTGGTCATCTCTGTCTCTCCTGACCCGTTGTCTCTGGTCATCTCTGTCTCTCCTGACCTGTCGTCTCTGGTCATCTCTGTCTCTCCTGACCCGTTGTCTCTGGTCATCTCTGTCTCTCCTGACCTGTCGTCTCTGGTCATCTCTGTCTCTCCTGACCCGTTGTCTCTGGTCATCTCTGTCTCTCCTGACCTGTCGTCTCTGGTCATCTCTGTCTCTCCTGACCCGTTGTCTCTGGTCATCTCTGTCTCTCCTGACCCGTTGTCTCTGGTCATCTCTGTCTCTCCTGACCTGTCGTCTCTGGTCATCTCTGTCTCTCCTGACCCGTTGTCTCTGGTCATCTCTGTCTCTCCTGACCTGTCGTCTCTGGTCATCTCTGTCTCTCCTGACCCGTTGTCTCTGGTCATCTCTGTCTCTCCTGACCTGTCGTCTCTGGTCATCTCTGTCTCTCCTGACCCGTTGTCTCTGGTCATCTCTGTCTCTCCTGACCTGTCGTCTCTGGTCATCTCTGTCTCTCCTGACCCGTTGTCTCTGGTCATCTCTGTCTCTCCTGACCTGTCGTCTCTGGTCATCTCTGTCTCTCCTGACCCGTTGTCTCTGGTCATCTCTGTCTCTCCTGACCCGTTGTCTCTGGTCATCTCTGTCTCTCCTGACCTGTCGTCTCTGGTCATCTCTGTCTCTCCTGACCCGTTGTCTCTGGTCATCTCTGTCTCTCCTGACCTGTCGTCTCTGGTCATCTCTGTCTCTCCTGACCCGTTGTCTCTGGTCATCTCTGTCTCTCCTGACCTGTCGTCTCTGGTCATCTCTGTCTCTCCTGACCCGTTGTCTCTGGTCATCTCTGTCTCTCCTGACCTGTCGTCTCTGGTCATCTCTGTCTCTCCTGACCCGTTGTCTCTGGTCATCTCTGTCTCTCCTGACCCGTTGTCTCTGGTCATCTCTGTCTCTCCTGACCTGTCGTCTCTGGTCATCTCTGTCTCTCCTGACCCGTTGTCTCTGGTCATCTCTGTCTCTCCTGACCTGTCGTCTCTGGTCATCTCTGTCTCTCCTGACCCGTTGTCTCTGGTCATCTCTGTCTCTCCTGACCTGTCGTCTCTGGTCATCTCTGTCTCTCCTGACCCGTTGTCTCTGGTCATCTCTGTCTCTCCTGACCCGTTGTCTCTGGTCATCTCTGTCTCTCCTGACCTGTCGTCTCTGGTCATCTCTGTCTCTCCTGACCCGTTGTCTCTGGTCATCTCTGTCTCTCCTGACCTGTCGTCTCTGGTCATCTCTGTCTCTCCTGACCCGTTGTCTCTGGTCATCTCTGTCTCTCCTGACCTGTCGTCTCTGGTCATCTCTGTCTCTCCTGACCCGTTGTCTCTGGTCATCTCTGTCTCTCCTGACCTGTCGTCTCTGGTCATCTCTGTCTCTCCTGACCCGTTGTCTCTGGTCATCTCTGTCTCTCCTGACCCGTTGTCTCTGGTCATCTCTGTCTCTCCTGACCTGTCGTCTCTGGTCATCTCTGTCTCTCCTGACCCGTTGTCTCTGGTCATCTCTGTCTCTCCTGACCTGTCGTCTCTGGTCATCTCTGTCTCTCCTGACCCGTTGTCTCTGGTCATCTCTGTCTCTCCTGACCTGTCGTCTCTGGTCATCTCTGTCTCTCCTGACCCGTTGTCTCTGGTCATCTCTGTCTCTCCTGACCTGTCGTCTCTGGTCATCTCTGTCTCTCCTGACCCGTTGTCTCTGGTCATCTCTGTCTCTCCTGACCCGTTGTCTCTGGTCATCTCTGTCTCTCCTGACCTGTCGTCTCTGGTCATCTCTGTCTCTCCTGACCCGTTGTCTCTGGTCATCTCTGTCTCTCCTGACCTGTCGTCTCTGGTCATCTCTGTCTCTCCTGACCCGTTGTCTCTGGTCATCTCTGTCTCTCCTGACCTGTCGTCTCTGGTCATCTCTGTCTCTCCTGACCCGTTGTCTCTGGTCATCTCTGTCTCTCCTGACCCGTTGTCTCTGGTCATCTCTGTCTCTCCTGACCTGTCGTCTCTGGTCATCTCTGTCTCTCCTGACCCGTTGTCTCTGGTCATCTCTGTCTCTCCTGACCTGTCGTCTCTGGTCATCTCTGTCTCTCCTGACCCGTTGTCTCTGGTCATCTCTGTCTCTCCTGACCTGTCGTCTCTGGTCATCTATGTCTCTCCTGACCCGTTGTCTCTGGTCATCTCTGTCTCTCCTGACCCGTTGTCTCTGGTCATCTCTGTCTCTCCTGACCTGTCGTCTCTGGTCATCTCTGTCTCTCCTGACCCGTTGTCTCTGGTCATCTCTGTCTCTCCTGACCTGTCGTCTCTGGTCATCTCTGTCTCTCCTGACCCGTTGTCTCTGGTCATCTCTGTCTCTCCTGACCTGTCGTCTCTGGTCATCTCTGTCTCTCCTGACCCGTTGTCTCTGGTCATCTCTGTCTCTCCTGACCTGTCGTCTCTGGTCATCTCTGTCTCTCCTGACCCGTTGTCTCTGGTCATCTCTGTCTCTCCTGACCCGTTGTCTCTGGTCATCTCTGTCTCTCCTGACCTGTCGTCTCTGGTCATCTCTGTCTCTCCTGACCCGTTGTCTCTGGTCATCTCTGTCTCTCCTGACCTGTCGTCTCTGGTCATCTCTGTCTCTCCTGACCCGTTGTCTCTGGTCATCTCTGTCTCTCCTGACCTGTCGTCTCTGGTCATCTCTGTCTCTCCTGACCCGTTGTCTCTGGTCATCTCTGTCTCTCCTGACCTGTCGTCTCTGGTCATCTCTGTCTCTCCTGACCCGTTGTCTCTGGTCATCTCTGTCTCTCCTGACCCGTTGTCTCTGGTCATCTCTGTCTCTCCTGACCTGTCGTCTCTGGTCATCTCTGTCTCTCCTGACCCGTTGTCTCTGGTTATCTCTGTCTCTCCTGACCTGTCGTCTCTGGTCATCTCTGTCTCTCCTGACCCGTTGTCTCTGGTCATCTCTGTCTCTCCTGACCTGTTGTCTCTGGTCATCTCTGTCTCTCCTGACCCGTTGTCTCTGGTCATCTCTGTCTCTCCTGACCCGTTGTCTCTGGTCATCTCTGTCTCTCCTGACCTGTCGTCTCTGGTCATCTCTGTCTCTCCTGACCCGTCGTCTCTGGTCATCTCTGTCTCTCCTGACCTGTCGTCTCTGGTCATCTCTGTCTCTCCTGACCCGTTGTCTCTGGTCATCTCTGTCTCTCCTGACCTGTCGTCTCTGGTCATCTCTGTCTCTCCTGACCCGTTGTCTCTGGTCATCTCTGTCTCTCCTGACCTGTCGTCTCTGGTCATCTCTGTCTCTCCTGACCCGTTGTCTCTGGTCATCTCTGTCTCTCCTGACCCGTTGACTCTGGTCATCTCTGTCTCTCTTGATCTGTTGTCTCTGGTCATCTCTGTCTCTCCTGACCTGTCGTCTCTGGTCATCTCTGTCTCTCCTGACCCATTGTCTCTGGTCATCTCTGTCTCTCCTGACCCGTTGACTCTGGTCATCTCTGTCTCTCTTGATCTGTTGTCTCTGGTCATCTCTGTCTCTCCTGACCCGTCGTCTCTGGTCATCTCTGTCTCTCCTGACCCGTTGTCTCTGGTCATCTCTGTCTCTCCTGACCTGTCGTCTCTGGTCATCTCTGTCTCTCCTGACCCGTTGTCTCTGGTCATCTCTGTCTCTCCTGACCCGTTGTCTCTGGTCATCTCTGTCTCTCCTGACCTGTTGTCTCTGGTCATCTCTGTCTCTCCTGACCCGTCGTCTCTGGTCATCTCTGTCTCTCTTGATCTGTTGTCTCTGGTCATCTCCGTCTCTCCTGACCTGTCGTCTCTGGTCGTCTGTGTCTCTGTCCCCCTTACCTGGCTGTTCCCAGGCAGCTCGTTCAGCTTGTCCTTCACCCTGGGGACTCGGGGGCACAGCCCGGGGGCCCGCAGACACCTGGGCGACGAGGGGGGTGTCACCCAGACAGACACCCAGACAGACGCCCGACAGTCCGATTCCGGGTCCCGGGCAGGGAGGCGGGTCCCCAGGGCGGGGCCTGCAGCCCCCTCGATCCCGCGTCCCTCCGTCCGTCCCCGCCCCCGTCTGTCCCTCCCTCCTTCCCTCCCTCCCTCCTGGGGGGGCGCCCTGGGGGCCTCACCTCCTGCACAGACAGACGGACGCCACCCCACACACCAGGGTCCCCAACACCACCAGCAAGTAGACGTGCAGCAGACTCGAACCCTGGTCCTCACAGCCTGGGGACAGGCGGGCGGGGGGACGGGAGATGGGGGACAAGGGACAGGGGGATGAGGACACATGGACGGGGACAAGGGACAAGGGGATGGGGACAGGGGGACAGGGGGACATGGGGACAGGGGGACGGGGACATGGGGACAGGGGACAGGGGGACAGGGGGACGGGGACATGGGAACAGGGGGACGGGGACATGGGGACAGGGGGACGGGGACATGGGAACAGGGGGACGGGGACATGGGGACAGGGGGATGGGGACATGGGGACAGG